>NW_027069726.1:445799-747296 GCF_002906115.3 Quercus suber | reverse complement strand
ATGTGGAGGTGATGGCCTCAAAAGATATTTGCTACCTTCCCCGACGCCTCCTAAGTTATATCCAATTTCCAGTTCAGATACAACTTGGTGGGGTCTTTCCGCTAACATGAAGGTTACCTTGACCTCGGACTTTGTCGTCCTCGGACGTGTGTTATGCCGCTGTACATAATATCTACTCGTTTCTTTCACACCACCCATCTGATAAGAATAAAACTTTCTAGGCTGTCCTCGGATTACTAAGTGTTCTCGGATTGGGCCTTTGGGCCTCGAGCCCATTTCTGAGGATTACTATACCCTTTTAACTAACAGGCCCCACAATATATATACACACACACACTACAAAATTACTTCTAAAAAAAAAATACCTCACTACCTCATGTAAAAACTACTCATTCTTATCTCAAAATTTTCATTTTTTTTTTTAAATTCTTTAAAACATTCCAAAAATTTTGTTATCCAAATTCTATATATACAGTTATCACAAATCACCATCCATCCACACTAACGTATATCATCTTTTTTTTGTTTAAATCTTAAATTTTTTTTACTTATCATAATTCTTATCCCAATTAATAAATTCAAATGTCTTATTGGGTTTCAATTTCTTATGATTCTCTATCTCATTTTTAAACATTATTCACGTTACTTTACCTCTTTCTTAAAAAAAATAAAATAAAATATATACACGGTTATTTATATATCACTTTTAAATATTATAACACTAAACCAAAAAAAACAAATAATAAAAAAAAAAAAAAACGTATTATTTCACACACAAAGCGCATGTGATTAGTCTAGTTTTATATTAATTGAATGTGATTCAAAATATCTAGTTGTTACTACTTTACATGCTTGGAGATCGAAAATCCTAAAAATAAAAATAAAAATGTATAAACCCACCATAAAAAAATGACACAGCTTATAGCACATAGTAGCTAGATGCTTTACTTTTGAATCATATTCAAATCTCTTGAATCGTAAAACTTTTTTTGTTTAGTTTAACCCTTTTTTTCTAAATAATTACAATAATACGAGATGGATGATTCAAAATCTCATAACTGTCACATTCAAAAAAAAAAAAACTTAAATGAACTAAAAAGTTCTTAGTCTTTTTAAATGTTATGTTTATTTATTTATTTATTTATTTATTTTTTAGACCACATAGACGAGGACCATGCAGAAACATAATTTACGAAGGGTTACTCATTTTATTAAAAATTTTAAATTTTAAAATTTTAAAAATCCCATTACCTGGCTCTCTCGACTCTAGGGTAGTAAAAATTCCACAGTGATCGCTGACCATCAAAAGTTTACCTGCTGCACCTGCAAAATTTCATGGCATGAAATGTCTAATTCCTATTTGTATTTGTTATTTATCTGAATTCAAATACATCAATTATCTTTATAAAAAAATATATAAAATTACTTTTTTCCAAAAAATGATAAAAGAGTAATATTATCTCACATACAAAAAAAGAAAAATAGTTATTCTCACCACTCATTTGTATTCAAATGTCTAATTCCTATCTCTATTTGTTATTTATTTGCATTCAAATACTTCAATTATCTTTACAAAAAAATATATATATATATATATAAAAAAAACCACTACCTCACGTAAAAAATACTCATTCTTATCCTGAAATTTCTATGTTTTTTTTTTAATTCTTTAAAGCATTCCAAAATTTTTGTTATCCAATCTATATAATTATCACAAATCTTCATCCATCTATACTAATGTATATCATCTTTCTTTTGTTTAAATCTCAATTTTTTTTTACTTATTATAATTCTTATCTCAATCAATAAATTAAAATGTCTCATTGGGTTTCAACTTCTTACGGTTCTTTATCTTATTTTTAAATATTATTTTACGTCACCTTACTTCTTTCCTAAAAAAAAATACACATTTACTTATATATCACTTTTAAATATTATAACACTAAACTAAAAAAACAAATACTCCAATAAAAAGGAGCATCATTACATGCAAAGGGCGTGGGATGGGTCTAGTTTTATATTAATTGAATGTGATTCAAAATATCTAGTTGTTACTAATTTACATGCTTAGAGATCGAAAATCCTAAAAATAAAAATAAAAATGTATAAACCCACCATCAAAAAAATGACACACGTATAGCACATGGTAGATACTTTACTTTTGAATCATGCATATTCAAATTTCCTGAATGGTAAACCTTTTTTGTTTAGTTTAACTTTTTTTTAATAATTACAATAATATGAGACGGATGATTCAAAATCTCATAATTGTCACATTAAAAAAAAAAAAAAACTCTGTAAATCATAATTGAACTAAAAAGTTCTTAGTCTTTTTAAATGTTATGTTTATTTATTATTATTATTATTAGACCAAATAGGCAAGGACTATGCAGAAACATTTTTTAAGAAGGGTTGCTCATTTTATAAAATATAAAAAATAAAAATAATCCCATACCTGCTCTCTCAACTCTAGAGTAGTAAAACTACCACGGTGATCGATGACCATCAAAAGTTTACCTGCTGCACCCGCGAAATTTCATGGCATGAATTGTACTTGTGGTTGTTGTACCCAAGTTATCCACTATCACCCTCACAAAATCATAAGTTAAAATAATAATAATAATAAGTTCCATAAAAAGAACAAAGAAAATTAATTAATCTAAACATTAATAATTCTTTTCTTTTTTTGTAAAAAAAAAAAAATTACATTAATAATTCATCATTTCATGTGCCTACACTCTTCAGAAAAAAGAATAGAGAAAATAATTGATAAAAACGTGAACAATTCATCATTCATGTGGCAGGACTCTTCATGTATTGTGTCATTGTATAATGATTCGGTCCTGCAGATGATATTCATCAAACTATTTCATGTGGCTGTACTCTTCAGCACATTCTGAGGAACATGGTTGACGGAATGTATCGTGTCCTTGGATGTTGATTCGGTGCTGCAGATAATATTCATCAAACTTCGTTTATGCTATGAACAAAATATCCAAAATAAATTCATTCAAATGCACAAGATCATAGAAAATATTATATAATTAAAAGCTAAAGGTTTTGCTATGCAGCAATTGCTTGGGTTATGTGGCAATTACTGTTTACAAGTATGCAACAAAACATTTTCCTAATAAAAATAAATTTATTCAAATGCGCATGCTTATATAATTGCTGTATACAAGTATGCAGCAAAACTTTTCCCTTAAATAAACTGATAAATAAAAATATAAAATAAATAAACTCATATCCAACCACAAATTCTATACATAATTACAATATAAAAGATTCTATATATAATCACAATTTGAAATACATACCTTGAATCACAAACTTCTTTGAATTTATCAACCATGTTCTCATAGTCCGAATGGTGAAAAGGAAATCCCTCCGATGGAGGTTGAACATTTAATTTCCCGTCAATATATAATCCTTTTTCATTGATAGGAATGTTCAAATGCTGTTGATAAATCGAAACGGTATTACTGGTTGTAGTTATGTCTGATTGTAATTGTGAAGGAGGTAAATAGTCAGACTTTTGTTGGTATTGGCACTGACCCTTGAGATTAGTTATATATTGTGAAATACTTAAATAGTCTGCTGCAGCCTTTTGTTGGGGTTGGCACTGGCTCTGGAGATAAGTTATATCTAATGGCAATTGCGAAGGAGGTGAATGTGAATAGTGCTTTTTGATCCTATCCTTGTAAATCCTTACAAGATCTGGGAGCAGACTTTGAAGCTCTCCTGTGGCTTCTTGTAACCGTAACTGTAGTTGCTGCACAATACCATAACAACCCGTATTTGGAAATTTTGCCCACATCTCGGACTCATATTTGACGGATCTCATTGCCTTTTCACGGTCTGCAGGGTGTACTTGTTTTAGTATTTTCATTATGTTGGATACACCAAACAAACGGTGTGCATATTGAAATGACTTGAACTCCTCAGCAGGAAAAAATGGTGCCAATGGGCAATCTTTTCCACACTTTCTCCGTTGATATTTGCATGCGGCACAAGCACTCTTCGTAGTCAAAGTCATTTGAGATATGAAAACAAACACTAGAAGTGACGAGAATACCATTAATATCATCAAGATCTTGTTGGAAGATGCCATCATTGACAACTGATAATAAATCGATGTAGTTTTGTTAACCAAGAACGTAGTTTCCATGTAATTGTTAACCATGAGCTGGGAACAGAAAGACCCGGTAAAGATTCGCAAATTTCAGATTCAGAAAATTGGATCTTGTTTTGAACTTTGAACTTTGAACCTCAAAGTATTTGATAGATATTAATTGTTTTACACCCACACGGTATTAATTCAGTTAATCTAAAATGACAGATGAAAAGCCTTAATAGTATTTCATTTTCCATTTTCAAAACGAGCGCAGGAAATGACATGTCATTTTTTAAACACAAAACATTTATTATTATTGCTTATGTGTCACCATTTGCATTTATTGTTACTTTAATTTGTATTAAACATGTCATTTTTTACACTCATTAAGTTGACTTTTTTTTGGTGCAAAAAAAAATAATAATAAGTTGACTTTTTTATTTTAGTCAAATAGGTATTATTCATAAATATTTTTTCAATCATTTACAACAAACTTGCATGCACAGATAGTACTAAAAAATTTAGCTTTTAACAATTTAAAAATTATTTTATTTATTTTAACACATCATTTTATAATATGCTTGTAATTAAAAGTTTTTTTTTTTATCTCTTCATTTAAATATTTTTTTTTATCACTTTATTCTTGTAATTAAAAGTTTTTTTTTTTATCTCTTCATTTAAATATTTTTTTTTATCACTTTATGCTACGGTAATGAGAAAAGATGATCCCATAAAATAAATTAATATTTTTTTCAAGCACTTTGTGCTACAGTAAACAGTTTGTATAAATTTTTAACTTTACCATCATCAATGTAATAAGTTTTTTTGTGTTTTAAATACTAAGAAAGCATTTTAGCTATTTTAGCACCAACAATATGAATGCTCTAAAGTACTAATAAAATTTAACTCCAACTAAAAGTCTTAATTAGATATAGTTATCCAGCACTACTATTCTTTTAATTTCAAAATATAAGACTCCGGCATGATAGACAAGTGACAACAACTATGCTGGTGGTGGATTAGTTTTCTTTACTTTTCCAACACTTCTAGAGACATCCAGAATGACCAGGTCATTGTCTCGTTAATAATTTTTTTTTTTTTCCACAAAAATCTCTAGAATTTGTTGCTCACTATACATGCATTATTGATTAGGTTTCTTTCCCCTTTTTTTTTCATTTTTATCCTTCTAAACTATATAGTTGATCTTTATCCTTTACACCATATATTAATTTAATTCTTAATTTTTTAATTGTGTCAATTTGGTCTCTAATCTTTCAATGTTATTCTAATTTAGTCTCTTCCATTATCCTCTTGGATAGAGGATAAAAAATTAGACGTGTCAAACGGTATAATAAAAAATACTAATTTTTCATGCCACAATAATTGCCAATTGTACTGCCAGATAAAAAATAATTTTTTTATTTAAAAAAAAAAAAAAAAACCCCAAAATTTATGTTCAAACCCTCAAGTAATCACTGTGTTTTCACGCTTACCAATCCGATTAAATCGATGGTTTTTCTTATTTGTTTCCGATTTTTTCTGTGTTTTGGATTGGTTTGAAAATGGCTTTGGTTTTGGTTTTATTGGAAATTTTGCAGCGACCCACAATAGTTGATGTGTTAAGCGAGTTGATGAAGTTCATTGCGCCTCTTTGGATAGTGTTCTTGTCGGGGTTTTGTTGGGTGGGCATGTAAGCCCAGATGGGCCAATGTTTTGACCAAAGATACTTTTCCTACTTCACCAATTACCACAACACAATCCACGTGTTTCACATTTGTTCCAATTCCAAGCTTGAATTCTTCGAGGTTTCAGTTCCCCAATTGCTGCTATCCAATCTCATTCTAGGTTTTTTAGGGGTTTTCAATGTCTATGAGTGAATTGACAACTTTGCATATTATTTGTTTTGATAGTTTTGCTTTGGATTGGGTTGTAGAATTTCGATTAATAGTTGAATTAAAGAGTTGGGTTGTTTCTAAAATTTCAATTTCTTTACTTCTGTTGATTTGAAATTTCTTTTCTTTTTTCTTTCTTTTTTTTGTTGATAAAATGTTGGTTTGAAATTTCTAATCTCACGTGTAAAAAATATTTGGGTTTATTTATTTATTTTTAATCTAACATGGTGGTAGAGTTGACAATTAATGTAGCATGAAAAATCATCTTTTATTACTTTATTTGACACATCAAATTTTTCCATCAAATCCACAATAGTTGATGTGTTAAGCGAGTTGATGAAGTTCATTGCGCCTCTTTGGATAGTGTTCTTGTCGGGGTTTTGTTGGGTGGGCATGTAAGCCCAGATGGGCCAATGTTTTGACCAAAGATACTTTTCCTACTTCACCAATTACCACAACACAATCCACGTGTTTCACATTTGTTCCAATTCCAAGCTTGAATTCTTCGAGGTTTCAGTTCCCCAATTGCTGCTATCCAATCTCATTCTAGGTTTTTTAGGGGTTTTCAATGTCTATGAGTGAATTGACAACTTTGCATATTATTTGTTTTGATAGTTTTGCTTTGGATTGGGTTGTAGAATTTCGATTAATAGTTGAATTAAAGAGTTGGGTTGTTTCTAAAATTTCAATTTCTTTACTTCTGTTGATTTGAAATTTCTTTTCTTTTTTCTTTCTTTTTTTTGTTGATAAAATGTTGGTTTGAAATTTCTAATCTCACGTGTAAAAAATATTTGGGTTTATTTATTTATTTTTAATCTAACATGGTGGTAGAGTTGACAATTAATGTAGCATGAAAAATCATCTTTTATTACTTTATTTGACACATCAAATTTTTCCATCAAAGGGGATAACCACAGAGACCAAATTGACACAACACTAAAAAGCTAGGAGTCAAATTGACACAATTAAAATGTTAAAAACTAAATTGATATATGGAGCAAAGGATAAGGATCAACTATATAATTTACCCTATATTTTATTATGTCAATTAGGTTTCCTTTATCTAGATATTGCTTTATCTTATTATTGCTTGTAGTTTTTTATACATATAAAACAATTTTTCATAACATCAAGGATGAAAATAAATTAATTTAGATTGAGATGCAAAATACCTTTTTTTTTAAAAAAGTTTCTCCGAGCAAATGGGGAAAATCTCTCGCAAGGCAAAAAGCCCTCCGAGCAAATTTCAAGCCACCACTCCCAATAATCCACGAATCAAGAACAAGCGGTTATAAGTATAAGGAATTTTACCACTATCCTAGACTATCCCAAAATACCAACTTACAGTTGAACCTTTGCTCCAATCCCTAATTGGACTTGATCTTGTAAAAGACTTCTTCGTTTGCACTAATCCTAGTACGTGACTAACTCCAAGCTACTAATTGATTTTTTTTTTTTTTTTTTTTTTTGCAAAGTTCTTCACTTTTAAAGCACGTTGAAGATCTGGAAGCACTTGGTTACAAAACCTAAAGCGCACAAAACGCAGTAACTCCTCACAAAGTGTATATGAGTTCTCTAATTGAATCTCTAGGTTTTTGAGAATGAAACCCTAGCAATCCAAGTCATCATGAGCCAAGATTCAAATTTGAAAATTCTAAAATCGTAGAGCTCGATAGATCGGGCTTGTGTCAAGAATTATTCATTAAGTCTCGATAGATGCTAATGTCGAGCTAGTGTCGAGCTTCATTGAATTAACTTTTCTTCACTTGTTTCTTAGTTCAATCTTTATGGTTTTAAAGATACCACTTGTTATGTTTGTGTAACATACTTCTTAATACATTAAACACATCTTAGATCTACCTAATTGCAAGTGCATTTTATCAAAGAATATGCCAATACATAGAACATATGACCATAACATAAATTACCATAAGAAAATAATTTGCTGCAAACTAAGTTGTAGCAACTCTTATAAAAATGCATACATGTAAATACCTTAAATAAACACCTGTCCAAACTTATATTTAAATGAAAACTTTGTTGTCAAAATTGAATTGTTCAGCAAATGGCCACTTGATATATGTGCATTTTGTAGAAGTTGCTACAACTTAATTTGCAGCAAATCATTGCTCATTACCTTATATCTTAAAATTTTAATCTATCAGCTAGAGCGGTCCAACTAGTATATAAAGAAGTTATAGCTAGTGCTTGACAAACAAACAAACCAAGCTCTCGTACCCATAAAAAGTAGAGCCTATTGCAAGGGCCCTAGTGAAAATATATAGAAGAATTGGAATAGAGTTCCGATATAGGATCACGTACTCTTATCTACACCATATATTAGCGGAACTTAACACGTCATTTTTTTATAAATGAAATATAGAGTAGAGATAATTAAGATTACTTGCTTTCTTGCTAAGATAATTATCATTTATTCCATAAAAAAATTATCATTTATCCTATATAATAATCAAATTTTTAATTCCAAAACTGAATACATTAAGAGTTCATCCACGGACAAAATTGGGAAATGCCCTGTTTGAGCAAAAAAATAGCATTGTGCCATTTTTTCCAAACTAAATAGGGAAATGCCCTTCTTTTGTAACTCGATTTTCTCAAAATCGAGTTATTAAAAAAAAAAAAATTTCTGGAGCCTTCTAGTGGCGTTTTTAGGGACCTATAGTGACATTTTCAAGACCTATAGTGACGTTTTGTAACTCAACCTCCATAAAATCGAGTTATAGGCAATTTTTTTAATTTTTTTTTTACCTATAACTCGATTTCATATAAATCGAGTTAAAAAAACGCCACTATAGATCCTAAAAACATCACTATAGGCTCCTAAAAAACGCTGTTATAGGGCCTAAATCGATTTTGAGAAACTCGATTTTCAAAAGAAGGGTATTTTCCTATTTAGTTTGGAAAAAATGGCATAATGCTACTTTTTTTGCTCAAACAGGGCATTTCCCAATTTTGTCCGTTCATCCACATCATAAATACACTAGGATATAATTCTCCAAGATAATCCCTACTAGGATATAATTTTCCAAGATAATCCTTAGACCATTCATATCCGGATGAGGATTAGATCCAGTATTCCTGGACTTGTTGAAATGTGGACACTTAACAAGTAGGGGCCGCTCCACATTGAGGCCGTGGTGGTCCTATGACCACTCTGGTTATAGATTAAGACTATAATTCCACTTTTTTTTTTTTTTTATGTGAATTTTAACAAATTCATCATTGGCTTACATTTTCTTCTTATATTCTTCATACTTTCAAAATTTCAATAAGATCAAAAATCAATAACTATGTCATCAATTAAATGTTTACATTTTGAATTTTTGTAGTCTAAAATTATAGATAAAAAATAAGTTTACGAATCGAATAGAAAATAACATTCCATTGGCATGAAATTTGACATGTGTTTTAAAAATATATATATATATATATAATAAAATAAAAAAACATACCATTCAATGGTTATATTTTCAAAATATGTAATAATATTAATTTGTTTAGTAAGCTACAATTAAGTTTGTTGCCAAATTTTGGTCCCCTTAACAACATATTAGGCCCTTACAAACAAAAAGGAAAAGTTCAAGAAAATTTTTATTGAACTAAAATTTTGAAAGAGATTTAACTTGCCGTATTGATAATAAGAAATTATCATGCAACAATTTCAAAATAAGAAAACTTATAAAATGAATTTGCTTTTTTTTTTTTTTTGTCAATATATAAACTTCTCTTTTTATTTGATTTTGTATAATTTAAGTTTCAAAACGATTACCCTGAAAAAATTCCTAGAGCCACCACTGTTAACCAGTGTTTGATTCGTGTTTGCATTTTAACAAGTCTACTGGTCTAGTACTGTAATGCTTAGAATCCTTAGACCCAAGTCAGTTCCCGTCAGTTCTTTCAAATTGGCTTTTTACTTTTTAGCCAATTTAGTCAAAACTATAGCAAAAAATCAAAAACAAAAAACAAAAAACAAAAGACCACCAGACTGTTTTTTATTTTTGTGTCTGTTATTTTCCTTGTTCTTTCTCTTTTTCTTTATTGTTGCATAGGCAGGAAGCTAGAATGTAACGATCCAACGCACAATAGAAGTAACGGGTAAAGTGAATTTCTTGTTTTATTTGGATGACCTTTACAAGATGTTTTCTTTTTGTTCCTTTGTTTAATCCGCTTGTAGACTTTTTAAAACTGATAGGTTTCCTCCATTTTTTAACATATCTGTTTCATAAGTAATCTTATTATAATTCTTTTTCACCGTAAATATAATTGTAAAAGAAATATTCAAATATCTCCAATTTTTTTTTTATATATAACTAAACTTTTTTATAAATTTCATAACCTAAAACAGATGAAAGTTGAAACAGCCAACAATTGTGTATTTAATGTCTATACTGAGTAATGCTGGTACACATAAAATAACATAATTTGTATCGCAACTCATCCAAACAGTGAGCAGTGGGTATATGCCAGATACCACACAAGCTTAGGAGACTTTTAACCGTTCAACGCACAAATGAAATCCTAAAGCTTGTGCTCATTTCACATTGGTCAATAAGGATAAAAAAATAAATAATAATAATAATAATAAACTGATTCAAGCTTCGCGAGCTAATCTCAGACTTGACAACCAAGTAAACTTCTTTCTTTTTTTTTCTTTTTTTTCTTTTTTTAAACATTTCCTCAACCTTTGAAAATTGCGATCAGATTTTACATTCACTTCCTCTGTTCCTCATACCATTTGTCTTTCAACCTCCAAGAAAGGACAAAGCACCATGGAGTTCTTTAAGGACGCCACAGCTGTAAGACTCAGGAGTCACTTCTGCAAGTACCTAGTAGCTGAAGACGACGAAGAAAAAGTACGGCAGAGGAGCAGCGGGGCCTCAAACAGAGCGTTTTGGACCATCGAGTTTGTGGAAGAAAACAGCAACCTTATCCGCTTGAAAAGCTGCCATGGCAAGTACCTCAAGGCCTCAGACGAACCATTTTTACTAGGGATGACAGGGAACAAAGTGTTGCAAGCTATGCCAGTATCAGAAAATGATAGTTCTATCGAGTGGGAGCCTAGAAAAGATGGTGTTTACTTGAAATTGAGGACAAAAAGTGGGAATTATCTGCGAGGCAATGGTGGCACGCCCCCTTGGAGGAACACGGTCACACATGATTTGCCCTCTAGGACTGCAACGCAGGATTGGATTCTTTGGGAGGTGGATATGGACATAACAAGAGATCGTTCGTTTTTATCATCATTTTCAATGAACTCTTCGGTTGTGGAGGATTCTGAGGGGTCTGAGTGTTCTGAAACAAGCATGCCATCAGCTATCTCTATAGATGCTGACATTGCTAGTGAAAGAAAGGTACGAGCTTTCAAAAAATTTTGATAATTCACTCATTGGGGTGGGAGTTTGAATCCTAGACGTTTTTTTTTAAAACATTAGAAAGTGTTAGTAATGGTCACTTCATGGATTGCAGACAATCCATTAAGGAGGTTTTTTCTTAGGTGCTTAAACTACTGTGTAAGTAATTTTTTTTGGTCTATAATTCACTTAAAAAATCTGGGTAATTAAATATGATCACCATCGAAATTATTTGTTGGAGTTAATTTTAGTTTTGAAATTATGCACCATGGAGAAACGAATATGATAGCCTTAGATGCATCATGCATATATGATCCCTCAACATTAAATTTCTACGGAAGTGTGAAGTCTATTAATACCAATTTCATTATATCATTATATTGATCTAACAAATTGATAAGTTTGACTTTTAGGATTGAGTTAAATAAATCTCATTGTTTCGTACTCATGTCAATTGGATAGCTCATAATCGTGCTTTTGTTTGTCTTTGTAAAGAACGAAGAAGGATCTGGTAATTCCAAGAAATCTGATGAGGATGAAATCATAAAACTTGGTGCTCAGGTTGCCGAGTACCAGAGAAGAGAAAAAATGTTTTGGCTTTGGTTGGTGTTGTGCTGGGTCATATGTGGGTTGCTCATATTTTTATTTTTATGTACAGTAATGTCTGGTTCAACAACGGAACAATATTTGTTTTATCTTAAGCTGAAGGGGTTTGGCTTTGGTAACGTTGATGCTAGGTTCAATTGGTCAAAAACTGCTAGGGGTGTTGTGGTGTGATGATTCATGCTTGTTCGGTATGGGTGTTGCTAAGTCTTGTAATGCATAGCAAGTTGCATTAAAGAATATAGTCAATGGAAGTTGCTTATGTGAGTTTTATAATGCAAGCTATTACATCTTTTTTTTATTTTTTATTTTGTTAATTGTTCAGGTTGTCCTCTAACTTTGTGAATTTTGTTAATAGCACTGTATTGAATTTTAATTGCTCTTTATTCAAACTTATTCATATGTATATATGGACAAAACATAATAGATAAGTATAATTTATACTTTAAAACATGTCTTTCACATAATTTATTGTAGGGTAAATTACAAAGTTGATCTCTATTTTTTACACCATATTTCAATTTGATCCATAATCTTTCAATTGTGTCAATTTGGTCTCTAATCTTTTAATGTCGTGACAATTTAGTCTTTGCCGTTATCTTTTGAATGGAAATTGCTGACATAGCAAACGACCCAAATAAAAATAAAAAACATTTGCCACATCAATGGACACTTGTACTGCCACATCATTTGACAACCAAAATCCCTAACTCAACTCCATTTATTCTTCCCCTCTCTCGTTAGTCACCACCAACCAAACCCATCTCCATCTCTTCTCCCTCATCCTCTAAGAAGTTGCAGACACCAGCGAGAGCAACCTAAGAATAATTGATTGAAATATTTATCTTATGTTACCTAGCAAAGATACAGAAGTCATGTCAGTCGGTGAAAAAGTATGGAACTTTAGAAGTCTAGGACCACATAAGACTTTCACCATATCCTAATATTCCCACCAAATTCTAAAATCAACCATATAAAAATGAAATAAAACCCAAAACACATTACCTGGTGGGTTCAGAAAAAACAAAGGAAGAGTTCCTAAGTCTGTGACTATGGATACCGCCACAGCCAAATTTGCTTTAGTTTCGTCTATCATTTTGTTTTAACAACAGCAATCTACCGACTGCTCTACAGTTAGCTTGTAAGGTAGATTGCCATTCAGTTGTTCCCTTCTTTGGTTGGTAGAGAGTTAGGAGAGAGAGGGGGGAAAGGAGATGAAGATAGTTAGGAATTTTATTAGAGTTTAGGAATTTTGATTGTCGTGTTTCAAATTTAATTTGTTTTTTTTAATTAAAAAAAAAACTGACATGGCAAATAAATAATTTTTTATTTAGACTGTTTGTCATGTCAATAATTTTCATCTAAAAAATAACGACAGAAACTAAATTGAACATAAAACTGAAAATACATATTTCTTTCATAATGTCATGTGTAATTATCTGTTAAATTATATTAATTAAAATTAATATTCTTTGACAATTTTAAATTAAGTTCTATTTGTTCAATAAATTCAAATTTACACAATAGATTATAATTTTTTTTTTTTTTTTTTTTTTTTTCATTATAATAATAGTATTAAATAACATCTATCAAAAAAAAAAAATAGTATTAAATAACACAACATTCATACAAATCAACTCCTTCCATATACATTAAATAATAAATGTTACTTTTATATGTCTTAATATATACAATGCAGTAAAAGAGAAATATAATAATAAAAAAACTGAATGAAAATTTTTTTTATTTTTTTTATGTATGGATGGGAAAGTAGAACATGTTACAAACTTTTAACCAACATAGCATCTTCTTCTTGTTTATCTAAAGTCTATATATATATAACATATAATATTATATATACTCTTTTTTTTTAAGAAACACATATACTTAAATTGAGCCTTATACAGTCACACTTATGAGCGACGGTTATGTATCATCTTATGCTGTATAATAAAAGTTGATTCTAGAAACCACAATTAAGCCAAGTTGATATCCTACCTAATTGTCACATGTAATGCTTTTTAATTATAGTTTTACTTAGAGTTAGCAATTCGTGTTCATGTGTCGAGTTCGTGTTATGTCGACTAATAAATATTCAACTATATGGGCCAACACTAATCTGACACGTTTATTAAATAGGTCAAAATTCCTCAACCCTAACACGACCTATTTATTAAATGGGTCAGTTGGGTCGACCCATTTATTAGATTCTATAAAAGTGAAAAATAATACAAATTTTAGTATTAACCAAATTAATCTAAAAAAAATCAAAAAAATTAATTTTTTTAAACATAAAATTTAGAATTAATGAGTAAATGCATCACAAATAATTATTTAAAATTAAAATATATCTTAATATCACAAATAATCAATCACAATATGTTAAAGAAAATAAACCACAACAACTAATAAGTTCATATACCTAGGGTTTAAATGATATATTGATAAAATATCATTTAATTAAACGGGTCAGACAAGTCAAATGGGTTCCAAAGGTTGAACACTAACTCGACTCGTTTATTAAACGAGTTAGTTGTGTTAATTCGAATATGACACAAACCCATTAAGTCTCAACTCATATAACCTGTTAATTTCGTATCGTGTTTGCGGGTTGTGTCATATTTTGTCACCCCTAGTTTTACTATTAACTTATTTATTCTTATCAACTTTTGCTTATTATTATCAACTTTAAATTAAAAATAAAAATAAAAATTATCCACTTTTTATTAACAGCTTTTTATTTTATTTATTTCTATAATACATGACGTATTTTTTTCCCTATCGAAATAGTGGAAGATTTTAATTAACAAAACTAACAGTAAAACCTAGGAATAGAATTTGGGTTCAAGAAGTTGTGATTATGTCAAGTAAATATCTTATATAATTATCATGTGTGCTGCTTTTAATTATGATTTTACAATTAACTTATTTGTTTTTATCAAATTTTATTTTTTTATAGAAATAGACAAATATTTTATTAACAACAGTAACAACATGACATCATGGCAGGAATAGTAGGTTTAAAGACTATACTAATAGTATTTTATTAAATGCCTCTAGGTTTTTCTAAGTAAAACAACAATATAGCAGATATAAGATTACACTAAGGGCATGTTTGGTAAACTGTAATAGGCACTGTAATATAATAGTTATTCTTATAGTTTAATTATTCCTTAATTTCGTTATGTTTTTATTACAATGAATAATCATTCCTTATGAATAGCTATTCTTCAAAATGAGGAAGAATAACTATTCATCTTTAAAATGATTGTACTAGCTATTCCTTAGTAAGTACAATAGTTTATTTCCAAATAAACAAACTTTCCATATAAATCTAACAATTATAAAAATAAAAAATAACTTATATTTCTCTTAAATTTAAAAAAATAACAATTTTTAAGGAGATATAATTGTATGAGTAAGATATTTCCTAAAATAATCTTAAGTTTGATTCTAATGTTATAACTCACAACCAAACTTATGAATATGTTTAGTTATTACATTACAACACATTTTATTTCTAGTAATAAAGATTATAATTCATATCGTAATTCTCATTCAGCGTACCGAACATACCCTAATAATATTTTATATGTCGTAGGTGTTTCATCACAATTAGTTTTGATTTCCATTTGATTCTACATCCTCTAAATTAGTTTTATACCGAATTATAGATATAAACCCTATCAAACAAATTAAAATAACAAATGTTATTAGAACCACTCACTAATCTTTACTTTAATTAGCTAAGGCGCAACAGTAGGAATTGTGTGCTTAAGTTTTATTGTGAGAAACACACGGTACAGCTAATATGTTTAGAATTTAGTATTTCATAGTGTAATCTTACATACATGGCAATTTTTATAACAATTTTTACGATAGTTGAATCTGCAACTAATCAATTGATTCTTATATAACTTCACAACTAACATTATTTTATCATCTACTATTACTAATTTATCATTTCAAAAGTTGTAAAATATTTTGTGAAAACTATTTTCGCTCTAGAATTATTCTACATCATAAATCAAACGCTTCCTTTAGCAATGAGATCTCAAAGGCATTTGTTTCTTCATTAATTCTCTGCCCCAAATCGATGATGCTCTAATCTAGCGCAATTCAACATTATAATTTTGTCTAATAGCAAGTTGGGTTTTTTTTTTTTTTTTCAAATTCACAGTAAGTTGGTTTTCAAGTGTTTGTTATCTTAACTGTTCTTATATATTGTAGCTTTTGTAACCCCCCATAACAACATTTCCTCTAGCTAACTTGACTCTTTTTCTTTCTGCCAAGCACATCTACCACATTTCCCAATCTCTCTAACACACATTGGTTATCATTAGCTTCTTTAAAACAAATTAGTTACATATTTTACAATCTCTTTAATTTAATTTACGTACGTAGAATATTTGATCCTATTCATTTAGAGTGCTATGGAACTTTTTCAAAATGCCCAAGTAGTACGTCTCCGAGGCCACCACGACAAGTTCCTATTTGCCGATGATGATGAAAAATCTGTAAGCCAAGATCCCAATGGTTCGGTCAAGAATGCTAGATGGACCTTGGAGATGGTTAAAAATGCCAATGTTTTACGTTTCAAAAGCTGTTATGGTAAGTACTTAACAGCCTCCAAAATGCCATTTCTATTAGGAATGACAGGCAAGAAAGTGCTACAAACATTTCCAAAAAGATTGGATTCCTCGGTTGAATGGGAACCCATTAGAGAAGGATTCCAGGTCAAGCTCAAGACACGTTATGGCCAATACTTGCGTGGAAATGGGGGTGTGCCGCTGTGGCGGAACTCGATCACACATGATATTCGACATAGTACTGCAACATCGAATTGGGTTCTGTGGGATGTGGATATCGTAGAGATTCAAAGACATTCTCCACTACCTCGACCAATGTCACAAGGCGCTATTCGAACCGGTTCCTTAGCTTTAGAAGCAAGCTCCAAAATTAAACTCCTTTACCCTAAATCAAGAGAAGAAGTTTGATTTAGATTGACATAGGACAAGGAAAAATTTGTTACACGTATAATGTATTTATCGTGGATTTTTTTTTAGTTACAACAACGAGAGAAGGGGATTCAAACACTGATTTTCCTAATAGAGAAGAACAAGTTACGTTACACTATTAAAAGGCTCTTGGCACCTCTATGGTCTGTTGAACTAGAGTTTCAATTTTTTTTCATGCATTTAGAATTGTTGAAGAAAGGAAAATGAGATTGTGTTAGAAATTGCAAGGTGATTTAATAAGTTATTTGAATGACTATTTAGGTAGAAGTAAATATATGTATGGTTTTAGGGTCTTAATAGATAAAAGAAAAGACTTAATTTGGGACTGTCAGGAAGAAGGAAAATAAAGAAATTTATGATGTTTAAGGACGGTATGAATTGTATCACAAGAAGAAAAAGTGCTAGAAAAAGGAAAGGGAGAATAGAAAGGGAGAACAAAACGATAAGAACAACAATTAATCAATTTTATTACTTCTTTGAGTACATTCACAAATATGCATAAGAATTTTTATTGTACTAGCATTTTAACTCTTAGTTTGACCCAAAAAAAAACTGAAAATCTAATAAAAGACTAACTTAAACTCAAAGAAAATAAAACCTAGGAACTAAAAGTACCACCTTCTCAAAAAACTAAAGTACCAAAATAACATTAAATAGCAAGAATTGAAAGAATTATAGATCTTCCCCCCTTAATTCAGTATTGTCATGACTTGTTAAATGAAAACATTACTTTTTTTTAGAAGAAAATAGAAGCACAACTTAAAAAGTGTTTTAAGCCTAGGACATATTTAATTAGACCTTTAAAATCACAACTTTTATATCAATTTTTTGTAGACCCACGCCATGATTGGTATATATAATTATTTTGAGATATGGTCTAATGTATAATTTATTCTCTAAATTTTATTATAAATAACTAGTTGTGGGGCCTATGAGCCTCACAGCCTCGGCCCGCCACGAAACAGGCCCAAGGCCCAGGCCGAGGAGCATAGGCCATTTTTTGTTGGTGTTGTTAGGCTAAATTGGGGGAAGCCTCTTTTCCCAATCCACACCGAGGACCACCTCATCCTCGGCCTGACGAGGGGGATTTTAGGGAGACTAACCCCAAAGTAAGCTGTCATTCTCACATTTAATGCATTCAACTAACCCCCCCTGGCCGCATTAATGGGGAGGTAACCCCTTGGCAGGATAACGTTGATCAGAGTGAACCACTTGAGTACCGATAAGCCTCTGATGGGACGGATGGCCAGATAAGAAGGCAAATAGATGATCAACAGATGGAAAGAGGGGATAGGGAGATGAAAACTATAAAAGAAAAGTAAGTAAGGTGAGGGAAGGAGGGAGAACGATAAGGCCTCCTCGGCCCGGCCGAGGAGCATCTCCCTCCTTGAAAGAGAAACTCTTAGCACTTTTCTTAGTTGCAAGAAAATTCATGCTTGGTGATTGACGGCCAGCACCTAAACCTTTCGCCCCACTCTCTATAAATTTATTGTTTGGGCTTATTAGGGTGAAAACCCGTCACTCAGGGTCAATCCAAATCGAGTCCCTACAGTACCCATTAACCAAACCCATAATACAAAACACTTTTATTATACCTTTTTTTTTTTGGTGTCATTTCTCAAGCTAAAAGTTTTTTTTTTTTTTATAATTTTTTATCAATTTTGTTACAAAAAGTACCTATACTACTATTTAAGGGTTTTCCCTATTTGGAATCCATATTTTTTAAGTTCAAAATGCCCCTACACCCCTATGTTTAAGTACAGACAAAACTAAAAGATAATTCGGTAAAAATACAACTCTAACTTTCATTAAAATATTGCCTAAAAAATAAGGTCACTCTCCTATTAATTTTTCAATTACTTTATCCACTTATAAATTAGATTCTCAAAATAAAAATAATATGTAAAAAATAAATTCATAGGTTTTTCTTTTGCTATAAAATAGGACCACTAGACCCAACGTTTTCATTTTTTTTCCCCTTTATCAAGACTTAAACGTCTCTCTCTCTCTCTCTCTCTCTCTCTCTCTCTCTCTCTCTCTCTCTCACAATTTCCTTTCTTCTAAATTCTAATCTCATGTTTTTTTTTTCCAAATCTCTTCTTCTTTATTTTTGAATTATTAAAAAAATGTGATTTTTAATGTGTTCCATTTTTTTTCTTTTCCATGATTTATTTATTCATTTATGTTGGTGTTTGAATTGTTTTCTCTTCACATCTGTTTGTACTACTCCCCCCCCCCCCTCCCCCCCATTTTAATGAATGTATTTTCTATGTCCAAAATAAAAATTACTATGCGTATAATTTAATTGGATATAAGAGAGAAACGTCTCAATTTGAGATAAACAAAAAATTATAACACTAAACCTAAAAAGATCTCATCGCATGTATTACAACTATATTTAGTTAAAACTCTTTGCTGCAAAACTGTACAGATTATATTTTTACTTTCTACACAAATCCCGAACTGGCTTCATAAATCATCTCATCCATACTGTCTTTAATTAAAAATAAATAAATCATCTTATCCATATAGCTCAATCTTTTTATAGAAGTTCTTTAACTATTTTTTGTTTTTGTTTTTTACAAGTTCTTTAATCTTAATCTACAAAGAGAAAATTTTTTGGGGGATTAACATTCCATACAAAATTCATTATTTTTAATGCCAATTGTCTCAAACGCGTTTGACAACAGTACATTAGGCAGGAGGGGTGAGGTGGGTCTTGATTTGATCTTCCAATGATAAATTTAACAATTTTTGTAAAATTTATGCTTATTTTAGCATAAAAACTTACTGTTTTTATTTTATATAACCAATTTTGAAAAATACACATTAAATTATTTATTTTATTAAAATATAAGTTTTTTTTTAAAAAAATTGTTTTTTCCTCTTTTTGCATCACAAACACCGTTCACTCTTTTCTTCCATTATTGAGAAATGCAAGAAAAGAAAAAAAAAAAAAAAAAACCAATAGTCATGTAAATTTGCACGATTATTGCAGGCTTGTGACTAGAATTAATATTGGACAAAAAATGCATTATTTTAGACAAACTGATGTAAGTGATTTTTAGGGTTGAATAGCCAAAATTTTGCATTTATATAATTTTGCATGCATTGGTGCCAGTGCTATAACATTATTATTAGTTTTTTCCTCTTTTTTGGTTAAAGCTTATTGATTTACTGTAATCTACAGGTTATATTTATTTGGCAATTTGAGGCCATCTTTGATGGCACAAGTTGAAGTAGAAATGGGCCATATTCAAAATCTATAAAATACAACCCAGATTATATAATAAGGCTATTTTGTCAACATAATAATTGCACTGGGCTGGCTCATTGGGCCTCTTTATCATTGTTTTAGCAACTTAAAAACCTGAAAATATTTCAAAAAACCAGTCAAAACCTCCGGTTCAACTATGAAAACCGAGAACCGGACCGGTTCTGAGGGAACCAAAAAAACGGTGCCGTATTGCTTCTTACTAAACGACATCGATCTAATGTAGGGTTTGGCATAAAACTACGCCGTTTCTTCCTGCATAGGAAACGGCGTCGTTAAGCAAAACCCTAAACCCCACCTTATTCAACGTTGATTCAGTTTCTTTGTTCTGAGTTCTGAGAGAGACCCATTATTCCAAACCAATTTACCATTCAAACTCACTCATTCTCTGTGTGTTTGTGTGTGAAATTTCAAAAGTATGAGGAAGCTGAAGTATCATGAGAAGAAGCTGTTGAAGAAGGTGAATTTTTTGGAGTGGAAGAAAGAAGATGGGCACAGAGAAGCCTTTGTAATGCAAAGGTACCATGCTACTCACCGCGACGATTACAAGAGGTATTCGGGTTTGTGCCGTATGGTGCAGAAGCTAGTCAACGTTTTGATGAAGATGGACCACAATGACCCTTCTCGGATTCAATTCACTGATTTACTACTCGAAAAGCTGTGAGTTCTCTTTTTCTTTAAAAAGAAAAATGGGGCTTTTGTTTATCATTTTTTTTTTTGTAAATTTTGTGCCTTGCAATTTGTTCATATTGGTTTGTTAGTTGTTGATATGCTCCATGTTTAGATTATGTACTTGTTACATTTGAGATGTGAGTGAAATTAGAGGAGTGGACCAGATACGGACACGGGACAGGGTATGGATACAGACACGGGTACAACACTGTGACACGAATAATTTTTGAAAAATTAAAAATTATAATATAAAATGGTGGTACGACACGTCGTACGAGAAGGATATGACACGGGTATGGCACCCTGAATGAAAATGAAGTGTCGGTGCGTCCTAGCTATTTGTTATTGTTTTAATCAATATGATTAAAAAATTTAATAAAAATAGTCTGGTAAAATCCATTATTGTGTACACTGATTTGAATTTGGCATGGTTTACGGTTTTTTTGCTTTTAACTTGTAGTATAAGTTATAATACCGAATGGCAAATCCTTGAAATAACCCAAGAGGTAGCATAATTGAATGGGGACTATGCCTTGTGAAGCAGAGGTCAATAGTTCAAATTTCTCTTCCTCCTCCTCCCCTTAGGGCCAAAACTTATATTAAAAAAAAAAGGCATATTGTTAAACATGATTAACTTATAAGTGTGCATGATTAGCCCAATGGTCCAAATCACCGTGAAGTTATTGACATTATTTGTCCTCCCCCACCTAAAGGGGGAATTTTTTTTTTTTTTTATGTTATTGATGTAATAAATTTAAATAGTTATATGTGCTTGATCAGATTATCCCATCCGTCAGTGGTAATATACTGGAAATTTCTGTTTAGTTGAGGGGAATGCATATATTTTTTTGCTGATTTAGAAATTTCTTCTAAAAGGCTATTTATGTGACATCCATGAAAGCATCTCTTAGCTGTGTTATCAACTTCTATCATGTTTCCCATTTCTCCTCTTGGGGTTGTACATTTGCACCACAGCAGCCTCAGGGTATGAAGGCAGATTAATCACCTAACCATCACTGTTTTAGGTGGGCTTTTAAGTGTCCTCTTTGTAATGCAGAAGGCGTCTTGAGCTGTCTAAGCAATATCTTTCCTTCAGTTTTTAGAACTCCTTTTACATCGTCATAGTTTTTTAGGCAATGGTGCCAAAGTCTTTAATATCTGATCTGTGTTGATATATGGTACGGTTAATCTAGCAGCTCTTAGGGACTGATAACCATAGATTATAGATCACAAAAATTCCAATCACTGTGTGGCTTGATTGATGCTGTCATCATCAAACTCTAGTGTGCCAATGAGCTCCAGTCTGATGGCACACCTTTCCCACAAGAATAAGGTGAAGGATGTGGTTATGAGATCAAATCCAATCAGATTAATGTGCAACTTACCAATCTAAAAATAAAAATGATTGAACTTCCATATGAATATTATCTAAATATTTTGGGCCTTTTTGTCTGTGTTTATGTTTTTTTCCAAGGATTGAATGTTTAATTGGAGGGTATTGAGAACTATAGTTCTGACTAAGATTATCCTTATCTGGATGGTAATACGTTCTCATTTGAGTTGTCACTCATTATTGAAGGGTTTCTGTTGACTGTTATGTGTGTGTTTTCTCAATGACAGGTACAACATTGGTGTACTACCATCCAAGCACAACGCTGATGTTCTAAAAGTGTGTGAACGTGTAACAGTGTCATCCTTCTTTAGGTAAGCAAAAGCTTCTGAAAATAAAAATATCTTTCTGCTTAGTTTTAGGACAGCTCTCCCTCACCTTAAAAGTAAGGGAAGGTGTAGTTACATGTTTTATTCGCATAGGGAGTCTCCACCACGAATATAGGAAAAAAAAAAAGTTATGCTATTAGCTATGCTGTTCATCTACTATACCCCGTGTATTTTATTTTTTTACATTTAATAAAACTTATCTTATATAAAAAAAACAGTCATGCTATTCATTTTCACTATTGTTGCTGCAGATTGAACCCTTAATTAAGTGTACATGTTATTTATTTTTTTTTTTTTCTCGAGAGTGGATTTTAGTAACTCCTCAATCAAGAGAACTTGGATAAGTATAAACTTGCTGGTATTAATTATAATTATTAATTAAAGGACAGATTACAATGGATTTCGGGAGTAATCATGATTGAGACTCAATAAACAATAATAGTTAAATACAATGCAATTGACTTTTAAAATAAAAAGGTTGTATATTGAAATTGATTCTAAGTTTCAAACAACTTCTGCCAATGGCCTTTGGGCCATGTGGCACACCCACCCTATTAGTATAGGGTGTTGAGAAAGAATGAGGGTTCGCTAGTCTTTACCAAACAATCAATAAATTACAAAATATTTACTAGTCCTAGGATATAAGAAAAAGAAAGATTGTTGATATTGTGAAGACTTGTATTGCACTTTCTTAGTGGCACTCACTATTCTGGTCACATTGGAATGTTGTATCATAAGCCACATTACATTGGGCAGAGAGTTCATCTTGAGACGATGCCTGTTCACATTAAATAAATAAAGAGATGATGCGTGTTTACATTGCATGGCTTATTAGAATGTGTGGATTATATCTCATGCAATTCACAATTCTTAGAAGAATGGCCTAATCCCATGAAGCCCACCATTGGTGAGTGCTCATGCATGATCTCAAGCAACCTTGAGACTTTTGTCTGATTTTGAGAGTGTAAATACTAAATAGAAAGGATTTAGAATAAGGCCATTATAAGTTTCTTGTAAGGTCATGCTCTTGAAAGGGATGTTGTGTATCTGTCCTTGTAGGCGTAGGCTCTCAACTGTTTTGGTGCGAATGAAGTTTTGTGAGCACTTGAAAGAAGCTATCACATACATTGAGCAAGGGCATGTTCGAGTGGGTCCAGAGACGGTTACTGACCCAGCATTCCTTGTAACTAGGAACATGGAAGACTTCATTACATGGGTAGATTCATCCAAGATAAAGAGAAAGGTGCAGGAGTACAATGATCAGTTGGACGACTATGATGCAATGACCTGAGTGTAGCACTGGATTTTGTCTAAGTTGGTAGTGATCTTTGAACAATGCGATTTTTCATTTGAAAATTTTTCCTGTCTTCATAACTTCTGATTATGATGTATAGAAGAATTTGGTTACTGGAGATAGTGATCATATATCAGATTTTGCAAAGATACTTGATGTTCACAGATATTAATTAATGCATACAATTGCGATATATGTAAAATGCAATCAGCATAACAATGTTCTTTTTCCTCAGTGTATCTTCTCTATTACAGATATTGGCATTGGACTTGTGAAGCAAAAACATCCATAAGAGCCATTGTTAACCATTGTCATTAGGGCGTGGGCATATTCTGATATGTTTGGTGATGCAATATGTTGAAATTGCTAGACACCAAATTCAGTATCATCTCACAGGCTCACAGCAGGTCACATAAATGACTGGCCCAAATGATGTGAACAGCTTTGGGCTGGTCCAAAGCTGTTCATATAAGGTCATATATGAACAGCTTTGGACTCTAAAGTTTGTTTACCATTTATTTGAGAGCGAGACTTATTATTATAAATTGTTAAGAATCATGGTAAAAGATGTAATGAATATTTAGGAAATTAATTTCAATTACGTAAATTGTTAACATGAACCGAGCCCCATTTAGCAATAATATGCCTCGTGAATCTCCTAAAGATACTTGTTAAATCAAATGCAAATCAACAACTTAATAACTGAGAAAACGCTCTAACAATGGGAAATGGAACACTTGTTACGAAAATTGTTAACATGAACCGAGCCTCATTTAGCAATAATATGCCTCATGAATCTCTTAAAGATACTTGTTAAATCAAATGCAAATCAACAACTTAATAACTGGGAAAACGCTCTAACAATGGGAAAGGACCACTTGTTACAAAACTCCCAAAATTTACTGCATTTAACATCTTCATGGCAAATTTTAAGTGAGCAAACCAAGCAACTATTTATCAACATTAATAAGAAACGTACACAACACATTAGTGAAGTTGCAGAAGTAGCCATCACTACTTCCGAGGAAAAAAATCCAAATTTGACTTCCAAACACTCTTTGGGAAGCATCCACCATTTTCAATTTTGTTCAAGTTATGCTCAGTAACTCAACTAAATAGTTATGCTCAGTAACTCACCTTAGCTTTTAAGGTTGAAATATGTTCCTTAAAATTTAGTCAATTTATAATCACGCCATTGTGCCAAAAAAGAAAAACTTTCTCTAATACAAAAGAAAACAAAAGAGAAAGTTAAATAAAAGCAAGCACGCAAGATACCTATACTTGCTTACTTAGATTTATATACTTCTCTCTCTCTCTCTCTCTCTCTCTCTCTCTCTCTATATATATATATATATATAGTGTTTTATCCATGTCTAGACTTCTTCCTAACTTTTTTTTTAATTTTTTTATTTAAATTTAACATGTCCATACTAGCATTTTATTTTCTCATTGAATTATGAGATTCTTTACTCCTCTATGTCTAGGATATTCACACCTAAGATAGCTTACACAATATATAGGACTAGAGTGTATTACATTTTAAGGTTGAAATATGTTTCTTATTAATTCATCAAATTTTGATCATGAAGAAAAACTTTTTCCAACACAAAAGAAAACAAAAGAGAAAATTAAAAGAAAAACAAGTAGACAAAACACTTATGCTTGCTTACTTAGATTTATATACTTCTTATTCTGTTTTCTCTAATATCTTCACACACACACGCCAAAAGAAAAAGTTAAAGAGAAACAAGTGTGCCCAAAAAGTTAAAGAAAATTAAGTAGGCAAGGTATTTATGATTGCTTACTTAGATTTATATACTTGTTATGTTTTCCTTAATCTCTTCACAAATCACACACATCAAAAGAGAATTAAAAAAAAAACAAGTGTGTGCAAAAAATTAAAGAAAAGTAAGTAGGCAAGTCACTGCATATTTACTTTAATGCATACAATTGCAATATATGCAAAATGAAATCTGCATAACAACGTTTTTTTTCCTCAATATATATTCTCTATTACAGATATTGGTATTGGACTTGTGAAGCAAAACCATCCATAGGAGCCATTGTCATTAGGGCGTGGCCATATTCTGATATGTTTGGTGATGTAAAATGTTGAAATTGCTAGACACCAAATTCAGTATCATCTCACAGGCTCACAGCAGGTCACATAACTACATAAGTGACTGGCTCAAGTGATGTGACTATTGTGAATATGTGAATTCTACAGTGTCCTACTACCACTCTTGATTATAAGGTCATATATGAACAGCTTTGGACTCGTGAAAAATTTGTTAATCATTTATTTGAGAGCGAGACTTGCTATTATAAATTGTTAAGAATCACGTAAAAGATGTCATTGATATTTAGGAATTAACATAAACCCAACCTCGTTTAGCAATAATATACTCACGAATCAAATGCAAATCAACAGCTTAATAACTGGGAAAATGCTC
This sequence comes from Quercus suber, assembly GCF_002906115.3. Classification (NCBI taxonomy): domain Eukaryota; kingdom Viridiplantae; phylum Streptophyta; class Magnoliopsida; order Fagales; family Fagaceae; genus Quercus; species Quercus suber. The sequence goes on along the minus strand of NW_027069726.1, from coordinate 720,885 downwards.
AACAATGGGAAATGGACCACTTGTTACGAACTCCCAAAATTTACTGCATCTACGTGACAAATTTTAAGTGAGCAAACCAATCAACTATTTATGAACAGTAATAGAAAACACACACAAATCAAACTTTTTCTAATACAAAAGAAAATAAAAGAGAAAATTAAATAAAAGTAAGACATTTATGCTTACTTTCTTAGATTTATACATTTCTCTCTATATATATATGTGTGTGTAGTTTTATCCATATGTAGAATTTTTTAATTTAATATGTCCATACTAGCATTTTATTTTCTCATTGCATTATGAGATTCTTTGCTCCTCTATATCTAGGTTATACAAACTTAAGAATGCTTACACAATATATAGGACTAGAGTATATTACATTTTAAGGTTCAAATATGTTCCTTTTTATTTCGTCAAATTATGATCATAACATTGTGTCAAAAGAAAAACATTCTCCAACACAAAAGAAAACAAAAGAGAGAATTAAAGAGAAGCAAGTAAGCAAGGAACTTATGCTTGCTTGCTTACTTAGATTTATATACTTTTTGTTTTGTTTTCTCTAATATCTTCACACACACCAAAAGTGAAAGTTAAAAGAGAATCTCTTCATGCACACCGAAAAAGAAAGTAAAAAAAAAGTGCATGAAAAAAGTTAAAGAGAAGCAAGTGAGCAAGGCACTTATACTTGCTTACTTATATTTATATACTTTTTATTCTTTTTGCACAAACAACAAACATCCATAAAAGTTTTAGAATTGAGATTTTAGAGCATTCCATCCAAATTTGAAATTCAAATTCTACGGAGGGAGTGAAAGAACATTAGCCAGAAGTGGCCAACGGATAGTGAGCAAGCTTTATTAAACACGATAGACTCATCCACTTACTTATATTCGGTTATTCCCTCGTGCTACTGTGCATGCCACTTCAGTTTCCATTATTATTATTTTGTTCAACAATCAGTTTTCATCTTAGGCAATGGCAAAGTCTTTAATATCTGATCTGTGTTGATATCTGGTACGGTTAATCTAGCAGCTCTTAGGGACTGATAGCCATAGATTATAGATTGTTGACCATTTATTTGAGAGCGAGGCTTATTATTATAAGTTGTTAAGAATCATAGTGAAAGATGTTATTAATATTTAGGAATTAACATAAACCAAACCTTGTTTAGCAATAATATACCTCACGAATCAATGCAAATCAATAGCTTAATAACTGGGAAAACGCTCAGCAATGGGAAATGGACCACTTGTTACCAAACTCCCAAAATTACTGCATCTACATGACAGATTTTAAGTGAGCAAAACAATCAATTATTTATGAACATTAATAGGAAACAAACACTAATTGAGTGAAGTTGCAGATTGCCATCAGTACTTACAGGGAAAAAAAAAATAAATCCAAATTTGACTTCCAAACACTTTTGGGAGGCTTCCAAGTTAGCCCAATTTTCAATTTTCTTAAAATTAAGCTCAGTAGCTCATGTAATACTTATGCTATATATAGGACTTAGAGTAATTACATTTTAAGGTTGAAATAGGTTCCTTATAATTTTGTCAATTTTTTATCACGCCATTATGCCAAAAAAGAAAAACATTCTCTAATACAAAAGAAAACAAAAGAGAAAGTTAAATAAAAGCAAGATACTTATGCTTTCTTAATTAGATTTCTCTCTCTCTCTCTCTCTCTCTCTCTCTCTCTCTATATATATATATATATATATAGTTTTATGACTTTTATCCATGTGTAGAATTTTTTAGTTTAACATGTCTTATTATTGAATTATGAGATTCTTTACTCCTCTATATCTAGGTTGTGCACACTTAAGATTGCTAACACAATATATAGGACTAGAGTATATTACATTTTAAGGTTCAAATATGTTCCTTATTATTTCATCAAAGTACAATCATAACATTGTGCCAAAAGAAAAACCTTCTCTAACACAAAAGAAAACAAAAGAGAAAGTTAAACAGAAGCAAGTAGGCAAGGAACTTATGCTTGCTTGCTTACTTAGATTTATATACTTTTTGTTCTATTTTCTCTAATATCTTCACACACACCAAAAAAGAAAGTTAAAGAGAATCTCTTCAACACACATCAAAAGAGAAAGTCAAAGAGAAACAAGTGTACGCAAAAAGTTAAAGAGAGGCAAGTAAGTAAGGCATTTATACTTGCTTATTTAGATATATATATATATATATATATATATATTTGTTCTCTTTACACACACAATACACATCCATAGTAGTTTTAGGATTGAAATTTTCAAGCATTCGATCCAAATTCAAAATTGAAATTCTACGGAGGGGGTGAAAGAACATTAGCCAGAAGTGGCCATAGTGAGCAAACTTTTTTGAAAGACGAAATACTCATGGGTTTACTCATTCGGTTACTCCCTTTTGCCACTGTGCATGCCACTCCAGTTTCCAACTCCAGTGTGCCAATGAGCTCTATCTAGTCTGATGGCGTCACATTTCCAGCAAGAATAAGGTGAAGGATATGTGGTTATGAGATCAAAGCCAATCAGATTAGTGTGCAACTTACCTATCTAAAAGTAAAATTGATTGAACTTCCATATGAATATTATCTCAATATTTCAGGCATTTTTGTCTGTGTTTATGTTTATTCCAAGGTTTGAATGTTTAATTGAAGGGCATTGAGATTAAGATTATCCCTACCTGGATGGTAATGCGTTCTCATTTTAGTTATTACTTTTGATTAATTTATGATCATACTATTGTACCAAAAAAGAAAAACATTCTCTAATACATAAAAAAACAAAAGAAAAAGTTAAATAAAAGCAAGTACGCAAGACATTTATGCTTGCTTGCTTAGATTTATATACTTCTCTCTCTCTCTCTCTCTCTCTCTCTCTCTCTCTCTCTATATATATATATATATATAGTTTTATCCATGTCTAAACTTCTTCCTAACCTTTTTATTATTATTTAAATTTAACATGTCTAGCCTCTATTTTTTTTCATTGACTTATGAGATTCTTTACTCCTCTATAGGATATGTTACACAATATATAGGACTAGAGTGTGTTACATTTCAAAGTTGAAATATGTTCCTTATTATTTCATCAAATTATGATCATGACATTGTGCCAAAATATAAACATTTTCCAACACAAAAGAAAACAAAAGATAAAGAGAAGTAAGAAGGTAAGACACTTATGCTTGCTTGCTTAGATTTATATACTTTTTATTCTTTTTTCTCTAATCTCTTCACATGCACCAAAAGAGAAAGTTAAAAGAGAATCTTTTCACACACACCAAAAGAGAAAGTTAAAAAAGAAATAAGTATATGCAAAAAGTTAAAGAGAAGTAAGTAGACAAGGCATTTATACTTGCTTACTTAGATTTATATAATTTTTGTTTTCTTTACACACAACACACATCCATAGAAATTTTAGAATTGAGCTTTCAGAATTGAGCCTTCAAGCATCCAAATTTAAAATTCAAATTCTATGGAGGGAATGAAAGAACATTAGCCAAGAGGGAGCGAAAGAACATTAGCCAGAGGTGGCCAACGGATGGTAAGCAAGCTTTTATGAAAGACAATATACCCATCATATCGACTTACTTATTCGGCTAATCCCTTGTGCTACTGTGCATGCCACTCCAGTTTCCATTATTATTATCTTTTTCATTGTTTTATTATTTTGTTCAATAATCAGTTTCCATTTTCTTTTTCTTTTTTACTGTTTTGTTCAACATTCAATAAATACATAAAAAAATCAACCACCGGAAAAATGTCTCAACTACAATAATAATTCAAATGTAACTATGATTTTGAAGGTATTGATTGATCGAATTTTCAATTATTTAATTAGCTTGAACAATTACATTGTGTTGTTAAATTCACTTTTTAGAATCTTTTAATAGGCGCGTATATAGTCAGGCGTTTCTCTCATATAATGTCTCGCTCGTAAAGATACTTGATGAACTGAAGTACGATGTGTTGTATATGCAGACTGATGAATTTGATTCAAGACACCACGAGACATTTCTTTGGGGAAAGCAAATTTCATTACCTAAGGAGCGTATGTGTTACAGACTCAAACAAGACATAATATTAAGTTCTCACCCCTTCACTCATGGGGACAGAACAGGCACACATCATTATCACATTCATTCACATATCAAAATAAAGAAGTTTGTAACTAGAATTTTGAACTAAAAATACACATAATGCCCCTGATTCAGAATGATCATCAGCTTTTCCCCGCATTTATCGCAGCATGCACGAAATCCTCACACTGCGTAACTCCACCAGATAACACATCAGCTAAAACACCGATGACATCAAAGGCCCCCTGCAAATCAGTAGCAGAATTTATGTCATCGAGCCACGAGAGCCATTCCTTAGAAAACCCTACCATCTCCTTCACATTCAATAGTCTCTCTTTCATCACAATCTCCCAAGCTTCAACACTTCCACTTTCATCGTCCCCTTCTAATGATGCAGTAGTTCCTTCTGCTTTTACAGATGCCACATTTGCTGATTTTTTAACTTTGAAGAAATGCTGCAGCTGCTCAATTAAACCAGTGTAGACAAGCATTGGTCGGATGATAGACAGTAGATCATCAGCACCCTCTGATTCAGGGGTAGGGCTTCTACTAGAGCTTCCAGGTTCTACTTTTGCTGAATTGGATGATCCACGAGCCGCTGACCGGCCGTGAGTGTGCTGCATGTATGCGTGATAAATTCCACGCTGCAAGAAGGCGCATCGGTGCTGCAACCATGATTCATAGGACTCTGAGAGAAGTGAATTCACCATCATAAATTGTACAGTTTCTTCAGTCCCCACAGAAGGTTGTGTTCCAGATGGCGTGGAGGGGCGGGAATCTGTAGTGGAAGAGGTTAAATATGCTGAGACAGCTTTGGCCATGCTACGGCGCTGAGAAGGATTTCCCTGATCAAGAAGGTAACGAGCCATTTGGATCATGAAAGGAAGAAATCTGGAGTTGCTTTCCCTTCCTCCACCTCTGCTTTCTGCACTGAAGGATGCCCCTGTTGCAAATCGAGCAAGCATCTACATGACAGAAAATTCATGAACATCAGGTACGGGAAGGTAAAAAGCTAAATATTAAAGTGACAGAACCACAAAAGTTAGAAAGGAATTACTGATGAAAGAATAATACATGACTCATTCAAATCAATATGTGACCCACCACAAATGGCATTATTACATATATAAAAAAGTTCTCGACAAAACCTTATTAGGCATTATTTACCATCCAATAATTTGTTCAGCCATAAGTAATATCAAGAGGAAATCTTTGACAGGATCAATCTTCAACTTAGGGGTATTTGTATGTACTTCAAAGATTACTCAAAAGCAGAACCTTAACTCAGTCATCCAAATACAATATATAAATAAATAAATAAATAAAAAGAGTACAAGAAAAGTAAAAGAAAGTTATTTACCAGAACAATGTCGTATGTCAACAGTCGAAGCCTGCTTCCATCAGCACGTCCAAGAGCATTGAGGTTTTCCCAATACTGGTCGACATGGCGATTATACTGTTGTGGGGGAACAGAAGGACCTCTCACAGGGAATAAGGAATTACAAAGAGATTCATTATTTCTGAGGGTTGCACCATCCCACTCTTTCTTAGGATTCTTCAGAGCTGCATCTGCTCTTTTGGCCTCCTGATGGCATTGGAAATGAATGATATTAAAGTAACTCACAGTTGTGTAGACATATTCCCCACGTGCACTTCCTGAAGGGCCAACACCTAGGTTCACCCGCTTACTGTAGGAGTACACACCCAACAAATCAGTAGGCCTCAAACTGTAGCCTTCTCGGCACACCATGCATGCCAGCCCATCTTCCTCCTCCTCCACATCTTCCAGACCTTCAAGAATTGGTTGAGCAACAACAATACGCTCACCGCCATCTGAAGCTAGTTCCTGTCGCATTCCAAGTCCCTGTTCCAATTACAAAATAGACGTTCCCACCATTATTTCTTCATTTTCTTGGAAGAAGCATCAATATGGAGAATGTTTTTTTTTTTTTTTTTTTTTTTTTTAAGTAATAAGATATATTGATATCAAAAAGGAAACACCCTAGTACACAGGGAGTGAACAAGGGGACAACAAATCAAATACAAAAATTGCATGAATCTAGGAAATCAATAAAAGAAGGGAATGATTGGTTTTGCAATGCAAACAACCAATCTAATAAAGTTCTAAAAAAGAATAGCTTGAGGTCCGGAATAGATCTCTCAATATCTTCAAAACAACGACTATTTCTCTCCCTCCAAAGACACCACATTAAGCCATGAGGAACAATAGACCATATATAACCATTTCGATGACGACCAAAGCTGCCTTGCCAACACCCTAACAGCCCCAAAACAGTATGCGTCATAACCCAAGAAACTCCAAATAAACCCAAAACCATAGACCATAGATCCATAACAACAGGACAGTGAAGGAAGAGATGGTCAACCGATTCACCATTACTCTTGCACATGTAGCACCAATCTAAAATCCACATCAATCAATATGGAGAATGTATTATGTATCATATTTTGTTTCCTTGGCCTCAAAGGCCTCAATACTAGGGAAACAGTGGAGGGCAATGTCAAAGAAAAAAAAATGGAGAATTTCACCAACCAAAACTAAATCATGTATAAATTTTGCACTCCTGAGAGTTTCACTTACTAACCTAAACAAACATTATCCCTCCATATATAGATAATTATTGTCTATTTTATCTTTTAAATGTACAAACATGCATCAGCAAATAACTTTATCTTCTACTTTCTTCCCTTTAATCTATTTTTTCAGTTCTACTTCTCTGTGATTGATCCAAATATTAGATCAAATCAGATTTGCAAACATCCATATAAGCTTATCAAACCATAAATCCTATTGTTCAAACTTCCCATTACCAACCCTATCTGAACCTGCTATTTTCAACATCAAACCTTAACCCTAATTCCCCAAAATAGAAGTAGGAGTTGCAGAATTCAGATGTTGTCCTAGATCACACCCATATACTTTTTCTCGGCATTGAAAATCAAATAAAAAAGCTGCTACAATTATAACCAGCCCCAATTTTATTAGCATAGATAGATAGGTAAGTCTGCTATGCAGCACAGAGTTCAGTGGAAATGTACCTGAAGCATCTCCTCTCTCTTCCTCAAAGCTCGACGCCTCATTTCATCCCGAGTTGCATGCCGCAACCTACACACCTTCTCCTCCAAGAACCCATCTCCCTTTCCCTCTTTATTAGATAGTGTGTCTAGCAAGTTCTCAGCCCTTGCCCCAATTTCATTTTCTCCAGCGACTCCTTCCAAAGCATGAAGCAGGGGTAAGATTCCACCCTCATCAATACACCTTTGGGTGGCCAAATGCCCCATTGACAAGCCTGTCAGCATAGACAATATAAGCGGTACAGAAGGCAGTTTTAAACCTATTGGCCATTCTGCACTGGATTTAAAGCCAGCCTGCCCTGAAACCGCAAAACTATTGCTCAGATGTCTAATTGCAACACTGGTTATACCCTTCTCTAGGATAATGTCCTTTAGTCTCTCTCCACAGGAACTTGTCTTAAGTGACTCTGAAACTCTAACAAAATTTTCCAGGGAAAATCTCTGCTTGGCAGCTTGCTGAGCAAGGCTCTCGTCTTTAGGATTGTCTTGGTGTTGTTTCTCCAACAGGTCAAATTCACCCCAGTCTTGTAAGTAAGGGCTAAAATGCTGGATCAGTGCTTCCATTGCAGCAGGTTCACCATATGTCAAGTAAGGCAAAATTCGTGCGACCATCTCAGTGTTCCTTTGCTGTTTGTTTGATTTCTTAAGGCCCAAAGGATGTGATAGTCGTTCCAAGAACATGAGAACTATTTTCTTGGCCTGCTCATCTGTGCCAGTTTCTTCGCTGGTGACAGTAAGAGCACTCTGTGAAATGCTAATGCTTTCGCTTTCATTTGCTTCCATAGTCAGACTTTCCACAATCAGAAGAATGCCTTCGGCTGGCTCCATGGCATCCACAAAGAAGGCCCGCCTTGATGCTTCAAGAAGTATGCCTAAAGCTCCTAGTCTCAACAAGGCACGCCTGTTCTCTCTGATTTTGCAACAGTGCATGAGGAGATTAAGAACTGCAACCAACTGCTCTTGATTGGACTTGAAATCATCTCGCAAACGCTGAACATTCAAAACAAAAGTCAGATGGATTAATAAATAATAATAATCAGAAATAGCCTTCCCTTGCATAACAAAGCAAAGCCTTTATAAGCAATTGAAATGCAAAAAAAAAAAAAAAAAAAAATCTGAAGTATATATGCCATTTCCTTAAGTGACAATTCGATCAGGTCAAATGGCAAGGCATGGCTATTAAAATCATATAAGAGAATGACTAGAAGCACAGAATAAACATTCAGGGTACAGAAATAACTGAGGAAATTTATATAACCAGTAACAGATATGCTATAATCATTTAGATAAATATATGCATTTATAACACAGCATGAGTGCATAACCTCAAAATGAAAAATTCCTCATATCTTGGAAACCTGGCTTCTTTGGTTTAATTTCCATTTTAAAAGAGAGACAGAGATATGGAAGGCATTTTTTGTTTTGATTTTTTGAAATCTTAACTCAAAATGGCTTTTTGTTACAACAAAATGGTGTTTCCTGATACAGTTTTCTGCTTTTTAGGAAAAACAAAGCCAGGCTTGTTTGTGTTAAATTTTTATTTTATATAAGAAAATGAGATATGGCAGGTGATTTTTGGTTTTAGTTTTTTTTTAAACCATAACTCGAAATGGCTTTGATTACACCAAAATTGTGTTTCCTGAAAAACAATTTAGTTTTCTTCCTCTTCTTGGAAACTAGTTTTTAAAACTATTCTCTAAGACACAATGAAACAGGCCTTTGTTTCTATTATAAATAGAAAATAGACATATGGATTCAGATAAATATAATTCATAAACCCAAAGTCACCCAATTACAATTGCAAACTTTCAGAAAATACTCCAAAAATGCATCACCAATCCAAAGGGCACTAGAAACCATTAGTAATACTTAAAGAATAAAACAAATGTTGCTAAGCCACTAGAACAAATGTTACATATTATTCCGAAATTGACATGAAATGGAATGTTCATAAAAACGTAATGTGATCAATTTTCTTGAAATTTTTTGCAATTTCTATTTCTTCTGCCAAAAATTCCATGGTGTGCCCAAAGAAAAATGAACCTGGTAATATAATTTTGAATGATTGCTAAAAAAATATTCTTCATCAGCAAGAGGGAAATAGATCAATCATTTAAAGAAGTAGCCTACACACCTGGATCATGCCCAAAATAATTTCAAGACCACCATATTCACGTACTGCACCTGCTATGGCAAATTCAACCTCAGGATCTTGCGACTCCTCCCTATCTTCCTCCAATTCTTTAATCATAGGCTCAGTTGCTTCGCCATCTAATCCCTGCCAATAATACCACCACGAAATGTTGCATTCCCCTCACAAGAAACAACAACAAAAGAAATAACCACCTAATTTTTATGCACACCTTCAACAATAATGGACACAAACACTTCAAATTTACCACCCTCATACACAATACTTCACTAATAAACTGAGATCAAATGGACGGCGTGAATAGAAAATTCATCATATGGATCGCAAGACAGATTCCATGAATAGACACCATATGCAACCAAACAGTACATAGAAAAAAGGTATAAAGCAATTTCTTCTGTTCTTTTGGAACCACAATTGTTATTAAACAAAACTATTTACTGAAAAAAAAAATTATAAATCTAAAAGAAACAGTATCAACAAACCTGAAGACGGTAAGTCACAGTCATAGGTGGACAATCTCTGGCTGAAGTAGCAGCAGTTGTAGATAACAAGGTAGAATTAGCCAAAGTGCTTGAAGATTGATTTGACTTCCTCCATACTTGCTCATAAACTTGAGCAATGCTCAAATCAAGAGAGATGATATTCCCAGCAACTAGCAACTCCATGCCATAATCATCTTCAAGAAGACCCAAGAGATCCAACTGATGGCAAATTTTATTCTTAACATCACGCATCAATGGACCAATCTCTGCACTGGAATAAGGATTTTTAGTCATTGATCCCCTGATGAATTCTTCCTGCGTGTGTGCCTTGTTAAGAACCAAAAGATATACAGGCTCTGGTTTCGATGGGCAGATCAGATTGCAGAGCTGCTCTAAGATAAACTGCACAAACAGGTGGATAAGATTTATTAAAGGAAATTGCATCTCAACATACTTTAGATTAAAAAAAAATTAAAATAAAATAGAAGTACAAAAACTAAAGTTGTAAATGTATACAATTATACATCACTCATCCACTAAGTAATTTATCTGTATCAAGACAGAATACAAGCAGAAAATTGAGTTCAAAAATAGATCTGAAACAGGCATAACTTTAATGATTTTGACGTCTTTGGTAACTGATCAAAGATGATAAAGAAAATTATAAGCAGAAAAAGAGGATAATAAAAAGAGTAGATTACGTCATCCATACCAGAGAATTTCTTCCTTTTCGCTCCTCTCCATGAATTTGCAAACCACAGATACAGGCCCGGATAAACTGCCGTCTATTTTCACTGCTTTCAAGCAGAAGACTATCTAAAAGATCTTTTAAGAGCCGGTTGCAATCACTAATCAACTTTGTCTTTTGCACTATCAAGCCACGGATGACAATAAGTGCTTCAAGGATTTCAGAGAGCAGATTATCTTGCATGAATCTGGCACAAGATCAAATTGTATTAGATGTGAAAAAGTAAACAAGTTTATCGAAAAAAAAAAAAAAAAAAAAAAAAAAAAAAAGGAAAAAAAAAGTATGGAAGACATTAGCAAAATCCATATAATACCTGGATCTGATATTGGGAACCTCTAAAAATTTTCCAAGGAGCTCTATCAGCTTGTGAAGGATAAATCCCTGTGAAATGTCAATATGCAGGCTCCTTTCCAGAGACTCTATATTGGCCACCTCTTGGGTAATTAATTTACATATTTTACGTAGACATCCCTGCACAGTCAAAAACAGACGAGCATCTTCCGACTCTATCATCTTGAAAAGCAACTCAAAATACTCTGCAGCACTTTCACCAGCAGATAGTGTTGCCGGTAATAGAGACACTAGCAAGTTCAACAACCGAAATCGCCTTGATGCGCTTTGGGCACAGAGCAAACTTATCAGCATGCACATTTCGGACCTTATTGATTGAGAGCAAGCACTCAAAACAAGTTCTGTAACCCATGACCCAAGTTCAAATGCTGACAAGTCACTCTTTGCTGTCTTACAAGCACGCCGCTTCCACCTTAATGCATATTTAAGAGCTAGGAAATCATGTCTTTGGGGACGAGACCTTTGGCTGGCACCCTTGACTGCTTGAGACACCTTGTACTGCCTTCTAACAAAATCAAGATAAGATGCTCCCTTCTCCCACTCAGAATAGCTCAGTAATTGAATATCCTGAGTCTTCTGGGAAGCATCCCAGTTCCTTTCCAATGACTCTGGCTGAGACTTGCTCCCACTGAAAACACCACTCAAAGATCCTGAAACATTAGAGTTACTTTCATCCTTAGTCTGTGAAACAGGAGCAGATTTTGCAACACCTTGATCTTTGTCTGCTGTGTCAGGTTTTGGAGGAGTACATGCCTGAGATATAATCCTCAGACAAGGAAGAATAACATGCTCAGAGATGGCAGGATGCTTGGCACCCAATTTAATGGAAGAAAATAACAGTTGAAAAACAACACGTAACCTTGATTCCCAGAATTCATCAGCCAGAGAACACACTTCCGAAAGCAATAACAGCTCTTCACGGGTAGCCAGAGCAATATCCATGGAACGATGATGTTCAAGGCAGTACATGACTTTCTTCTGCATCAGACTGTTCAACTCAGTCACTGCACTAACATCACCCTCAGAGAAAGCACAAAGTACTGCCCTAGCTTGGACGCGGGCAGTCTTAGGACCTTGATGAATGTTATTTTCAAATAACTCAGATAAGATGCCAGATGAAACAAGTTGTTTCTTAGAATTTGGATGCTTTGATAGCACCTGCAATAATTCAAGGCACTGGGTCACAAAAGTAGTTGCACAGCCATAGCAATTATTTGGAGACCTGGATACCACAAATCTTGAAGCAGCAACTCCATTATCAGAATGTTTCTGGTGCAAATAACTCATCAATACCCGGCGTAACCCTTGCAGCGTCTGAACACTTTTACTAACAGAATCAAAAGCTGCTTTGCACTTCTCACCATACAGGACACCAAGAAGAGCAATTTTACGGTTTATCTTACATGAAGGCCCAGGCAAAGAGACCATCATTTGCTGCACAGAGTCCTTCTGTTGTGAGTCCATCTCATTCTCACCAATACTTGATACAATCTTGAGTAGGGGCTTCTTAAAACCCAAGAGTTGCTGATATCTCCTATGAGCATTTTCTGATTCAGATTCTATAGCTGCTAAATTTCTCTTCATATCTTCATCATTCTCCATGTTATCAAATGTAAAACTGGGCTTTGCCATGAAATTGAACTCAAACCTTCCATATTTGCTGTAACCACACTCATTGCAAAGAAAAGAATCCAGATTCTCATAATTGATGTTTCGGCATTGCCTGCATTGATATGCATTCTCATGGCAATTGCTACATATCCCATGCTTATCAGTGACTGGTCGACTGCAACGTGGGCATTGCAATGGTTCAAGGGATAAGGCCTGTAGATTTTCATAGAAAGAATCCAGCTCAATCATGAAGTTACAAGCGGTGATTGGAATGGGGAACTCTACTTTTAGCTCAGTCTGATTGAAAGCAAGATGACAACTCTTTGCACGCTTCCATAGTGCCCAATTATTTTTCAATTCTGACAAGTCAGCCACAGGCCTATTATTGTAGTAGAGGTTTAAAACTTTTACTGATTTAGATTTGCGTGCATCATGAACATTCATAGTCACAGTCTGGATTGTGTAACTCCCTGTGCATTTCACAATGATTCGGTTGTCAGTAAACTTTGTTTCAGATTTCAGACTTTCTAGCTTCATCCTGCTATATGGTACCTCAGGTGAACTGCAGGCAACACAAGGTTCACTCTCTAGATAGTATCCATCAAATTCCACTAAACCACTTAAAGTGTTGTATATGCGGGAATTTGGATGATTAGCTAATAGCTCATTTTGAGAATGAAGTGTTTCAAAGATGCATCTAATAACATCAGGGGTCAAGCACCGATCCACAAGTTCAGTACTTTGTTGCTTTGAGCTAATATCAGGGACTTTTCCCAGCAACCATGTGACAAGTTCTGTGTACTCAACAATATTCTGACCAAACATTGGCAGGAATTTGAATTTCTGTAGGAGAGTTGTTAACAAGGTTTCCTTGAATGACTGCTTTCCATGATGCCAAACACCAAAAAGAACACACTTGGCCTCTGCACGCACAGAGCTCGAATTCCATTCCAGTAGAAAACTATCAATAAATTGTCTCAAGACATCACTACCCTTGTCAGTGAAGATATCAATCGCTGCCTCCATATCTAAATAGGACTTCTCTGAACCAGATTCAGTTCCATCTTCACCTTTCTTTTTCTTCTTTGAATCCAAAGATTGAGTGCCTGATTTGTTTGAACCTATTCCAGAGTCTGCTTCAGTTTTCTGTAAAGAGTGGCCAATATCCTTTCCTGTATAGAAGGCCAAATTTAGAAGTTTAAGAGTCTGAACAACAGACTCCTCCCCGAAATAAAATATTCCATTCATCAGGAAGGGTAAAACATCTCCATGCCTCAAACAGTATTTCTGCCAGTTCCGAGGTCGTGCACCAGCTACTTCAGCCATAGTAGATAGGCACTTCACAATCTTAACACTTCTCTCATAAGAGACAGGCTTTTGAAAACCACCAGATTTATTTATGTGTTTGAAAAGTTTCTTAACTTCACTGGAGAATTGCCAAGAGTCTCTAACACTGTAATAGGTAGTTTTGCTTCCACATAGATGCAGGAAAAGCCTCCTTGCGTATCTTCTTACAAACGTTGTATGGGGATTGTTAATGTAACTGCAGAGAACATCCTGATATCCATCCAGCTTCAAATCCTTACTGTATGAAGTCTTGTAAACCTTCTCTCTCTCACCACTCTTGTCTTGCTTTTCAGGGCGAACCAAAGTGTAAACAAGTCGGAAAGCATTCTCTAACAATAGTCTGTGGTAGTCCATAAAGATATCTGTCCGATGGGCTTTAGCATATGAATCCGAAAAGAACGGAGAAAAATTACCTGCAGGTAGATCTCTTCGTACCATTAGTAAGGACCCACAGCCAGAACCAGGGCCCGAACCATGTGCACCATCATGATTAACAGGAGGAGACTTAAATACATGCACAAGCTGCTGCAGTATATCCATTAAATAACTGATAAAACCTTGTTGTCTAAGAGAATCACAGGCTCGAAGCAGCTGGGAAATGAAATCATCTTTGTCCTGATCATCCAAAGAAGACTGAGTAGCAGCTGAAGTGGAGGGCGGAATCTGGATAACACTCTTGTCATTTGTTTCTACAGTTCCAGCTGATTTTTGAGTGGAATTATCAGTTCCAGGCTGGTGCCAGTTCCGAAGCATCAACGTGAAGAACATGAAGATGAGGATTTCCACTTCCCCAAAAGAAGAGCGGGTTTTGGCATTAAAAGGTTTGTTGAGATTAATCTCATCCAAAAACCATTTAATTAATTTCTCTAGATCCAAACTTTTCGGCTTTGAACTGTCTATAAAAGGTCCACCCACAGCAGATGATAGTCTGTAGAAGAGTTGCATTACAGGGATTGCCCGAACTCCAGAGGTTGTCTCCATCCATCCTTTCAACTGTTCAAGAAGCTCAGAAAGAAGCAAAGAATTTACAGCCCGTTTCGAAGCAGAAATTGAAACTGGGTCAGTCACTGAAGTAGAAAACTCTCCAGATTCACTGGGCTCCAACACATGGATTGATGGAGCAGAACTCTGCATGCTGGCATCTGCAGTGGCTGGCAGCAAGCTTGTATCACTTGCATCATCTGGTGTGAAGTGAAATTCATTGCCATCTCCTCCAATTGATTCAATTTCAATTGGAATTGCTGTCATAGGATGATCTCTAGAATGTGGTGGGGGAAGCCGGTCTGCATCTAATACTTCATAACATGCCTCACATAAATCAAAATCAGGACAAATAGTACAATGCCATCTTCGCCTAAGTATAGGAACAGTGGAGCAGCCATCACAACAGTATTGAACAGATGAAGTGATGGAATCTTCCTCAATCATGACTTGGGTATTTACACCAGTTGTGTCAGAAGGCACAGGAGCAGACACAGTATTTTCCACCGCATCATCTGTAGCTAACATGGTTTGCTTTGGAAATGGAACCTGGAGCAACCTTGAAGATATAGCTAGGCTGAAAAAACAAAGCAAGTATAAATAAGGATCTGACAAACAAAACTCCATTCAGATTCCAAATAAAGCAGAAAAAAAAATATAAGTACCTGCTGGAAGTCTGAACTGCGTCATTGGGGGAAAACAGAAGTTGCTTGAGTAAAACAACAGCAGGTGCCACAGAGCATCCTGTATCCTTCCCATGTAAAGTGAGGCATTCAGCATAACAATAAATGAGTTCCACGGAAGATATAACAATATTGTTCATAGTTTGTGTGTCAGGCTGCTCTAATTCCAAAATTCCCCATAGGACTTGCATAAGCCCATCCACCACTTCAGAACCTATATCAGAGGAATGGCAGCTTATATTAATACAGAACAAATCAATAAACAAACATCTCTCTACACTTTCATGGCACAAAGCTGCTGATTGATCAATTAGACATAATGGAAGTGACAGCCACGTCAAAACTCTGGAATGTAAACAACAAATCAAACTGAATAAACATGTCTTATTAATTTCAGAGGAGAGGAGTAGAATAGGGCCTTATAGGTGAAAGCCCTAAGCTCAACCCCAAAGGAGTACTTTTAGGGCTCGTTGGATTGAGGAGGGGGAGTGGAGGGGAGTAGAGTAGAGTTGGATGAAAATAGGCTAATTTTGAGCCAATTCCACTCTACTCTACTCTCCCTCCTTCTCCCTCAATCCAAACGGACCATTAAATCTTAACTCCCTAGATGGTTGGATGATAGTTTATAAGTCCTAAAACTTTCCTAAGAGTCAAGAGTATTCCTTCTGGGATGGGCTTGGAGCTTACACTTTTACTAAGCTTAAAAGACTTTCATCTACTCTTCTCCTTCAAAATTAATTAACAAAAGAATAAACATAATTGTCTAAACCAATGCTCCAAAATCCTTCAGGTAAATGTGTAACACCGAGAAACAACACTAACATTCCTAGGGTTGCCGTATTTAACTTTTTCAAAATATAACATTCAAGGAGGTAGAAACAAACAAGAAGATGAAATGATTAGTGAAGATCCAAAAACCCAATGTTAAATAGAGTCCTTGCACCATGAAATGATATAAATACCTTTAGCATGGCACACTGTCCTAACATAAACATTTAGGACTTATATGATTCACAATATCCATGTCATAGAATTTGAAAAACTGGCATCATTATCATTGCTCTTTGCACCATAGAGCTCAACAAAGCAATAAACAAACTAATTGAATTTTTATTAACACAGAAAATAAATGGTGCTTTCAATTTTAGTGCCTAGGGATTCCAATTTTTGCCCACCCCCTACATACCCATGGCAATGAATGTGATTGGTGACACATCAACAACATAATAGGCAGTGTAGGAACAGGTCATAGAATTAAAACACAAGACAAATTCAGGGCAGGGATGGTTTTAGTCTCCCCATCCCACCCTGGGTATATTTAAAATTTTGTATACGTATAAATATAGTATAGTAAAACTAATCTATTTTAAGTAATAAAACCCAAGGTTTCATCTTTGTTCATTAACCCCCCCCCCCCCCCCTCTCTCCCTCTAACTTTTCACCTTATGAGAATGTGCCCGCCCTTCCACAGTCACCATAAATCTCCCGTCTTTCCTTCCTTGGCCCCTCTATGTCTCTCTAGTTTGCGCCCCAATCATCACCATCACTCATTGCATTGACCACCATCATTGCTGAGATCTGTCCTCATTCTTTTTGTTGTCTTGATTCTTTATTGTTTTAGGTTCAATGGACTCATTTGTCGTTTGGTTTAGTATTTTTCAATGAGCATTATGTCAATTGGTGTGATGTAGCGGTGTACAATAGTTTTCTTGCCTTGGGGGTGGCAACAGAGTGGTGTGTTGATGCAAATTTGAACATGGGTGTTGTCAATAGTAGTTTTGAAGTGTTTGGTGACTTGGGTATAATGGAGCATGGTAGATTTGGGTGGTGGGGTGTCGTTTGCTTTAGTATTTTTCAATGAGCATTATGTTAATTGGTGTGATGTAGCGGTGTACAGTAGTTTTCTTGCCTCGGGGGTGGCAACAGAGTGGTGTGTTGTTGCAAATTTGAACATGGGTGTTGTCAATAGTAGTTTTGAAGTGTTTGGTGACTTGGGTATAATGGAGCATGGTAGATTTGGGTGGTGGGGTGTAGTGAATGGTGGTGTTAGCAATGAGCGGTGGATTATGGTGGTGGTGATTGGTGTTTGTATGTTCAAGCAGGGTAAACTGTGGTGGGGGAAAGTTTTGAAAGGACCCCCCATGGCACCACATTGTCGCACAAACCGTAGATGGAATGGGGATTTTTTTTTTGATAGACAACAAAAAATTTTATTAATAAAAAAATAGCCAACTCAAGTACATAGGGGATGTACTATATTGGCAAAAATCAAGAACCAAAATTACAATGATCAAGCAAAACAGGAAGGGAAAAAACAAGAAAAATGCGACAAAACTATACTCCAATCAAGGAGAGTATGTAAGAAAAAAGACTTAATCTCTAGCAATGACTGTTCCCATCCCTTAAAGGATCTAGCATTCCCCTCACTAAGTAGAATGGAGATGGGGAATAGAGCCCATATATATACATATATATATATCCACCTAAAAAAATACAAAACAAAACTGAAAGAGAGAACAAAATAAAAACTGATTCACATGTTAAATTAAAAACCAATCAATCCAACCATCTAATAACTTAATAACGCAAGCAATGAGAAGCCAATTTCAATTTTATTTTATTTAAGGCATCAAGGACAAATTTGTAATTTTCTGGACTAGTGTCATCTATTTGTATGGACTAATGCTTTCTATTCAAGAAAAAAATAATTTCTCCATATCAGAAATAATGAAGTTTTGCTTGAGGTTTGTGTGACACAACCTTCTCTGAAGTGTGAACCAAGGAATCATAGGTGTGATGACTAAAAGTTTATTACTTTTCTTTTCGTCCTTAAATTTCCAGCAACTTGAAACCTAGTAAAAACAAATTTTTTTGTCACCTTTTAAACCTAAATCCCAAACTTCAAAACCCTAAACCAGATCCATCAAATAGACCCAAATACCCCATGAAGAGTCAAAACACAATTCACTGGTTACTATTCATAGCCTAGAATAGCAACCCGGACTTTGGAGTTTCCCCTTAATTTCATCCCCAAATCCTGCTCTTCCTTTTTATCATCTGAACCCTATATTCCTTACTATTTTCCAGCATTTTCCCCACCAAACCCTAACTCCTTAAAAAACAACCTGTCCAAGCAATGTCAGATCTGATCCAGGAATTCTATTTCTGATTTTGTTCCCCTTGTCCTATGTCACTACAACAATTATAAGATGAACTACATGTAAACCACAATCTTCACCAGTTCACTTTTATAAGGTCTGCAATCCATTAACTTCAATGCACAGCATGCCCAGCCTCAATTTCCATATTAAATTTAGGTAATATTTATCATAACCATAATCAGGAACATAAAGGAATACTTTTTTTTTTTTTTGGATAGGTAAGAAAAAATATATTAAAGACACTACAATCTGCTGGAGAAGCACAAAAGAACACATAAGGAATGCTTCGACGAAATTTAATATTATTTCCAATTAGGGGATGTGAAAATACCATTCATCTCCAGAAAAGTAGCCAAATTAGACCGACGCTGCAACGCAATCTTAGAGACTGCACGCATCTGGCCTGTAAACTCTTCAATAATCCACCTTCCTGCAGTACTACCAGTGCCAAGCCTTGAAGAAAGTGCAGAGGTTGATTTGACCACCCCAAGGAGACGCATGGTATCCTTAACCTAAGTAAGAAGCTTCAGTTAGTGAGTGCACAATGCTCACTTGCATATAAATAAGAGAAAATTAACAAGCACACCCAAAAAACGGGGGATAATAGTTAACAAATACACAACAAAAGTAGGCATATACTTGGTAGTATATCTCTTTTTTGGGGAATACAGCCTGCAAGATACGGCGAGCAGCAGCCTGCAACAAGGGTTCCCGGTCACTTTCAAATATGGTTTCTAGTAACTTCTTGCACTTGAGGTTGCTCAGCTCCTGTTTTACTTCCTCAACTCTTGAGCATTCTTGTGACTTACACACTGAATAAAATCTAGATAGAAGCTTAAGACCATCTGCTATAACCTGCTCCTGAACAGGAGCAGACTGCATTGAACGGCGCTTTTTCCCTGATACTGCAAGCGAGGCATTAGAACCAAGCACACGAGCTTCCATATCCAAAACTGCATCCATTTTCTCTTTCCAACCAAATTCATCTTTAGCTCGACCATAAACGTCAAGTGAGTCTATTCTAGGCAGTGCAGACCCACCGAAGGTTGGTCCAACAGAAATTGTAAATTCCTCATCAGCAAGGAGTGATTCAGCAACTGTAAATGGTATATCATACCAAGAACGCATGCCCTCATCTAATTTAACAACCCTCTGGAAGATAGTAATATCAGATGGTATATGGTTTGCTGAAGCATAACCCACATGCACACGAAAACCAACCATGACTATATCAGGGTTTGAATTGAAGACGGTTATCTGTGAAAACAAGAATATACAATCAGAGAAGTTTAAACAAGAGCAGAGAAAATGCAAATAAATCAAACAGGAAAAGACATGACCGAGTGACCACTATAATAAACTGCACGCAAAAGACAAACCATCCTGTCTACCCTCAATATGCTCAGTATCATAACGATTATGATTAACTCATTATCCAGACATATGAAGCATTAATATGGCCACATTACAATATGGACAGGGATATGTCAAATGTTGAAAATAAAAGATAGGATGTGACAAGGATACATTAATCAATCAACATATAATAAATATTTTCAAATGCAATTTTTTTTTTAGTTTAACAGATGTTAACAAACATCAAAAGGGGAAAATTTTTGTATAAGACAATAAAACTAGATTAACTTATTAATTTTTTTTAAAAAAATACTTGACCATGATCTTCTGGATGGTAATGTATCCAATCAAACAAAACAAGAGGCAATTTGAATGAAAAGAACGCCCTGGGAAGTTAATTGGGCAACCTGCTTAACAGTCTCAGATTCAAGGCTGACGAATATTTTCAATTTGTTGCCAGGTATGTAAATCTATTTTGTGAACAACTATACTGTTTTCCCCAAAAAGGACACTCACTGGACATAAAAGAAGATGCAAATCTTGCTCTGAAAATTATGTCAGCTTCAGGGAAGATCAAGATTAATCAGGCTAAGACCACCCCGTACCATGCACATGATCCCACCCCTAAATATTGTACAACTACTTATTTTTTATAAATAATAATCCTCCACAAAGATTCTGATGATACCACAGGTTTCCCCCAGGTTCTTCAATTATCGTTGACCTCTTACCTGAAGTTGAAGCAGCACCTGATACAACCATGGAGGAAAGGTAAGTTGCTGCCTTTAGAGTGATATTCAGTTTTGGCAGCTCAAGAGCTTTTCCTGTCATTGGCCATCATGTGATGTCTAGTTGAAGCATACATATGCTTTTAAAGCCTATAATAGTTTTTAAATTTGTCACTAGGTTTATAAGTTATTGCGTTCATAAACTTATGTTTACAGAGGATATTCTCTTAACTATGTTCTGTCTAGATTATTCTAGAGTTTCTTAGTATCATTCTAGAATTTCTTAGTACTGGGAATCTTTTAATGCATTTCTTAGGCCTATAATTTAGTAGTCAAATTTTGATCCTTGGTCCTATTAGGTTAAGCAAAAGTCAAAAATATACAAATAGCCTTCACCATATTCGAAGATTTATAAGTTGATTAATGGAATATTGTGTGATTTGATTTATGTAACAAAAGTTTCCAGAGTGTTCTCCTTCTGTCTCCTTCAGCACACATAATTGTTCATGTCGTTGTTTACATGATCATTGAACATCAGCAAAATCTTTTATAACCCCAAAGTAGATCACTTCTCTTATACCCTTTAAAATCTTTTCCTGTAAGATATTTTATTGAAAGAAAGGAGAGCTCGAAATGGAAAGCTTCCTTAAAAAATTACAAATAGAGAGAGAGACTAATGGCAGAACCATAGATGGAAAGAGGGCAGAGACAAAACACAATAGTTAGACCGTAAAGACACAATACCTTAAAGCCTGCAGCACTAGCTTGAACATCAACAAAATCTTTTATCACCCGAAAGTAGATCACTTTTCTTATACCCTTTAAACCCTTTTTCTATAAATAAGATATTTTATTCAAAGAAAGGAGAGCTTCAAATGGAAATCTTTCTTAAACAATTACAAACAGAGAGAGAGAAACTAATGACAGAACCATAGATGGAAGGAGGGGAGAGACACAACACAAAAGTTAGACCATAAAGAAACAATACCTTAAAGCCCGTAGGATTAGGGCTTTCTAGAAAACCATCCTCAGATAACAAGCTCTGCTTAGCACCCTCAGAGTCTCTGATGGCCTCACCGCCCAGTTTCACATCCGGTGTAATCAACACTGTTTTCTCAAAAAAATCAAGTGGGAATTCAGGATTTACACCAGCATAAGCCTTATTGCTTAGGATACCAGAACCCAATTTTTTAACTTTCTCCGATGTCGCATTTGCACTAGCATCAACTCCAACAGGGACATGTGAGTATATTTGCAGGCTGCCATCATCATGTAGAACAAGACAGTGGATTTTGTCTTTGGATAAAGGTTTGTAGGCAGTTATCCCAACTATGGGTGAGGTTGAACCCACTGCATGCCGCAGGTTTTGTGCAATTAATTCATGGGCCCCAATGGACACAGCAAGTGCAGAATTTGATTTTAAACTAGAGAAGCAAACAAATAACCCACTTCCAGCCAGCAACTCCTTCCAACGATGAAGTCCAGCAGGCCGCTGCTTACCATCTTGCTCCTCATATACCGAAGATATCTCAATAAGAGATGTTGCATCAGAACTCAGCCGACCTATCAAGGTTGTGCCATCTTGATAAGATATGAAAAGTAATTTACATGATGAAGAAAAGTACAAAGAGGAGCCCTTGGCAAGAATTTCTTTGTCCTGAACATGTATAATTTCCTTCAATGGCGTGGCCCCAACATTACCTTCCACTGACAACTCTAGCCTGAATAAGCTACCACATTCTGAAAGAACAATAAGAAACATCCTTCCCTGGGAAGCCAAATAAAGGGTTGCATCTACAATAATGTCATCTTGCAATGTGAAGTAGTGCATGGGACTGATGTTGTCCTGAGACAGATCGTATATTTTGACAAACCTGTTTGTAACCACCATTAACTGAACCTGAGAACCTGGAACCCAATCTACTCGCCTAATATATGCACCTTGTAGGGCTAGTTCAATGGCAAGACGATCAGTCACTTCACCACGAGGGTTCACAGTGAGGACCTGGCAATCTTCATAACCAGCTACAGCGAGATAGTTCTCTATGACTGAATTAAAAGCAAGATGGACAATCTCAAAGCGAACAACATTCTTTGAGAGAGGCTTAACATTTGTCTTGTCTGCTGTAACAGGTGCAATGGTGGCTTGTCCAATTAACTGCCCAACATCAAAGATAGCAACTTTGTCACCTTCTCCAACAGCAAGTCGGCCTCGAACACTGACACTGAGCAAGGTTTTGACAAGAGAACCACTCGCTAAATGTGACTTAAGTTCCTTGGCATTTGAATAATCTGCCTTTATTTTTAGGTCTAGTGACCCACTTTTATATGCCTTCTTCAATTGCAAGATATCAACACCATAAGAAAGCACCTTATCCTCGCCCAAAACAATTTTCTTATCTTTTGAAAGGCTGGAGTCTCTTTTACTAGTTATAGAAGGCAACAATGATGAACAAAGGCCAAGCACCCGGCCCTCAATATCAAGCTCCTCCAGTAGCAGTGGAATCCTATCTTGAAGTTCTCTTGGAATTGATAACCTGAGGGAGTTATCAATATCTGTATTAACATCCTCATCAAAATCTGAATCACTATCTGGCAGCTGATCTCCATCCTGGGTAAAGGGTAAGAAGGACTGAAAATTACTAGAACCACGCACAGGTGCAACACTACTCCCAGTGAATTTGCGAGGCTTCAAACACTGACAGTTGCTACCCCTAACACCCCCAGCTCCACAATCACAAAAGAAGCGACTCGAGCGAGAATAAACAACACGGTGACCACGATGACAAACTTTAGCACAAACAGAGCAGCAGCCTTTTGATACAGTCAGATCACATGTATAACAAAAATACCAATGCTGTTCCATGAAATTGCTGCCACTGGATGTAAATGTGCATACTTTAGAAGCAAGGGCCCTTTCACTGTTACTATCCTCATCCTCATCCTTGTCTATGCTAGCCACCTCACCATCAGAAGTTCCATCATCCTCATCTTCATCCACAGAAGTTGCATCACATTCAATAGATGTGGATCCCCCTTCTTGATTAGCTGAAAGAACCAATGTTTCGGAATTCTTACTTGATCCCACCAGCCTAGAAGCCACAGATCCCACCCCATGAGTATTGGTAGACAATGACTTTCCAGCAGATCTTTCTGGAGTATTCTTACCAGATCCACAATCACTCAAGATGGTTCCAAGAAAACTGAACAAAAACTTCAACCCCGGAAGCAAACGTTCATCACCAGCCACCTTCTCCATCAGCTTTATGGCCCGTTCCAAAAGCAATTTCATTGATGTCTCTCCTCTTGAAAGTTGAACAACAAGATGAAAATAGGACTTGGCTACATGAATATCAAATAGCAAAAATGCAGTATCAAGTGAAACCAGCACAGCTTCAAAAAAATGACTTTGCAGTTCACTAGATTGCAACTCAGAAGGTGAGGATACAAGGCACAGAATAAAATTCATAGTTGACTCTCTGAGAGAAACAGAACTTCCTTTTGCACTATTGATCCCACCTGAAGCTTCCACTACGCAACCTAAAAGCCTTTTCTCCAACCATTTGGTCAGGCGAACTGAATCCATGCCAAGGAACTTATTTTGTATCTTTTCTTTAAGACCAGGACACAACTCTCCCGATAATAGATCAACAAAGAAGGAAAGAACCTTCACATTTACTAAGTCTGAGCAGCAATCATCCAGTGAATCAATCAAAACCAACAAATCACCACGCTGCAACCCATACTGATCCTTCACCTGCTCTGACACATCCTCCGCACCAACATAAAATTGGAAAATGGCAGACTTTGAAGGGTCTTTCTTAAGGCTATCAATTGTATCAATAGCCTTGGTAATTATCAATTCATGGATACTGCTATCACCTACTCCTCTGGCATTTATGTCCCTTAGAAAACCTTCCATGTGCTTTATTAGAAGTAAGTTGGAATAATCCAATACTTCCAAACCAACATTTAAGATGTGATAAATATCTCCACACATCCCATGAATGCTTCCAAAGATCCTATCAAACCTGACCGTCATTACTGTACCAAGAATCTGATCAAGTAGTTCAGTCTCCAGATGGATATTTTCTCTCGCATTTTTTATTCTGAGCAGCCCATCTAGAGTGGAAATGATCCCTCTTATGCTAAGAATGCAAGAAATAAGAATTCCACTAGCAGTTTGAGGACTAAAGGGAAAACCGTGCAACATAAATTCCCAATAGGCCCTGGATAAATTTCCGACAGCTCTCTTATCAATGGCAGCATCCAACTTCAATAAGATATCAAGAACAGGGTCCAGCTGGGAAGAAGTGGTGCAACTCTTTTCAAGGAGCTCATCTTGAAAACATTTGTCAAATCCAGAATGCTTGAGAAGCAATAGAGGTGAAAACATATTAGCATTGTTCTGATCATTATCAACAGTAGCTAGGAAAGCTTTCTGTTGAGCCTGCAAATATCTTTCCAACATAGAAGACAGCAGCCCGACCAGCATTTCAATTTGACCAGCTTCAACAATGGAGCAAATCAGGTCTTCAGAAAGAGTGATATACTCATTGTCCCTAGATGTGTTTTCCATCCATGGACTTGCTCCAGGAATTTTATTCTTAATGCAATATCTCCAGATGCCAACATTAAGTATGGAAAGTACCAAAGACAACCATGATCCATTCCTAAAGAAATCCCAGCCTAGTTCCTCAATTCCCTCTGGTACGTGCATGGCATGCAAGTGCTGAATTAGGCCAACTACTCCAGGGAAACTAGTGCCACGGTCAAAGGCATCACTGCACCCTAAAAATGAGTGGGTGAAGCAGAAGAAATGTGCCATATCAGATAAGTCCAGAGCCTGGGAGCCAGTCCGAAATGGAAGCAGATTGTCGGATGCAGTGCACACCGAAGGAAAATCCCAACAAAGTGCAAAAACATATCTTTCAATAATAAGATCTTCAGGTGCTGCAGCTTTTTTACCTTTCCAAGCCCCGAGAATCTGCGAGAAAGTTGCGAAAATATCATTCCAACTCAAGCATAAGCCACCTTTGGCCTGATCATCCCGATATAGTGAAGTAGGAAGGGCTGAAATATCAATCAGTTGATTGATCAAGCTACTAATGACAGGCTCTTCAATCCATGCACCAACCAAACTATTTACTGCGATTGATGCCCAAGAGGATAAATAATCATTCATGTTATTAGGCAGACGTGAAAGAGAATGGGGGGCTTCCCTCAACTTGGATCGCAAATCCAGGACCAATGATTGAGGACAAGTATGTGGATAAAATATCATATGACGAAGCACTAAAATCAACCTTGAAATTAGTAAAGCCCAGCATGAAAACTGTGTGCTGTTAAAACCCGAAGTTGGAACCTCAATTGCTCTGAGGGAAGAAAATATTAAGTTTGCCAGTGTTGCCTTTTCTCCTTCGGAAGATAAGTGGAATGCCATAAGAAGAATCTCAATATGAAAGACAGAGGGAAGGGTACCAATAAGCTCCTTGAGGCTAGGACATTTATAAGAAATAGCTTTTGCCTTCTCAAGAACAAAACCCACAAATCCCCTGTATATTTGGGTTCTGAACTGGCTACCTGCCAAACCCACCCTACAGAAAAGAGTGTGAGCTAGCAAGGTTAGAGTCTGATCATTGTAAACAAATATATCGTTTTCAACATTCAGAATTTTCTCAACAAGGTACTCTTCAAGGGAATCAGACAAAGCATGGTGAGTGAGAAGGTTGTGCAACAGCTCAAAGCAAAGTTCATGGATATTCCCATTTCTCCTCTCTTCACGTAAACTGCCACAGCTATCAGACGTCCTATCTTCAGAACAACAGCCCTGACAAATAAGTAAGGAAAGCAAAATATCAATATGGCTCCTACTGATTTGTTTGCGGCCATCCTCGTATATGGATGTATACCATTCTGGAGAGAAGATGCTCGATTCAAGAAAACTCAACATTTCTGTAGCAGCTTGAATTGGTGTGTTGCTATGGCTGGAGCTAGAATTGATAGCAACAGGTGGCTGATCACATCCATCTGTAGATCCTACAGAACGACCACTCTCAGAAAAAAGGTCACCAAAAAGGGCTTCATCCTCTTGGCAAACTGCATTTTCCAATTCAGAGTTGGAAATAGTTTTTGCACAACTGGAAGATGATCGCTCCACTTTTGGCCTTAATTTTACTGCTTCAGAATGAAGAAAAAAAATAAGATGCATTAGATTGTCCACCCACTGCTTTGATGAGGGGAATATCATTTTCAATAGTTCTTCCACTGTGTACCTCTTAAGTAAAGGAACCTTCTCAAAATGAACATAACAATAAGGGGAATCAATCAGATCAGCAGAACTGCCACTAAGCACTCTTTCAAACTCCTCCCAATTGAGAGGCTGATGTGTTTGCCTCCTGAGATCATAAATAAGTTTCAATATGTAAAGAACACTGCGAGGGAAGAAAGCTAGCGGAGGCTTCAGGTTAGCAGTGGACTTGTTGTATCTCCACACAGAAGAATCCAAATTGTCCAATATAGAAGCTACTATACATGCTTGAATATTCTGAAAAATGCTACTATTGCAGAAAACAACTTGGACAAGCTGAAGAAACTCTTCCAAAAGCAACAGAATCAGGCTCTCAAAACTACCATCAATAGCAGCATGGCTATTTACAAACTCAAATCCAGGTCTAAACAAAATTGGCAATACATCAGCAAAAGAAGCAACTGCCTGAACCAATTGGACATCATATTCAACGTAAGGAATGTCCTTTGAAAGACTTCCAAGTAACTTCAAAATCCTCAAACTGAATGAGAGTCTCTTACTGAAATTTGTACCAGCTGTCTTCTCGTCAAACACAGCTGGCATTGCAATCAATTCTTTGCAGAGCAATACCAGACGCCGAATGCATCCCACATGAGCAACAGCCCAATGCTGGGACAGAAAAATAAACTTGTTCAAATTTTGGTGGAAAGCATGTGCAATGAATCCAGATGTCTGCCTATCTGATTGTATGCACTCAGAAGCTAATGTCATATGAAGCCGATCCACTGGTTTCTCTTCCACAGAGCAACTGGTCCCTTTTCAGATAAACATATGAGAAGCATGTCAATATTACAATGTAAACAATGAGATAAAACAACTGCAAGAGACCATGGAGTTCACAATATCAGAGATACCTTGAAGACTGCATTTAACATGATTATCCAAATCAATGCCACAACAATCAGCAACCGTTGGCAATAGGTCTACCAAACTATTTATAGAGCAGGGCTGCAATGTCTCAGATACTTTATCCACTCCATCAACTAATGCTATCTCCAAAAGCTGTACCAATTTATTCTGAAAAAATCAAACAAAATTGAAGCCATCAATAATAATAACTATCACCATTTAACTGATTCAAAAAAGATGCACAAACTGACTGAACAATCTAGCACTAAATAAATCTATTAAAAGAAAAAAAAACAAGAGAAGATATTTAAAACTCCAAGAACTATGACCTCTCTCTCTCTCTCTCTCTCTCACACACACACACACACACACAGAGTTGAAAGACCTCTAACCGCACCGCAAGTTAGCCGGTGGTTCCTAAAACCATACAGATTCAGGAGAAAAGGAGGTAGTCAGGCTTCCATGGCTCAAATTATGCACTGATTAAGTGATGAATAAAACTGTACAATATTAGTGGTCTCCATTTTACAAGCAATATGAGTTCAAAAATCCATCATGCATGCCCCTTCTCAAAATATTCCTAAAAGTTTTTCCACCAGACAAAAAAGTGATTGATATTACACCATTAAATTATCAAGACAGCCCAATTGTTATTATTGAGAACCATCATGCAGTAGGTTTCAAACCACAACATGAACTAGCATGGAAGACTTTCAATAATGACTTTTCACCAACAGAAGCCATAATATCTTCCATCACTTTTAGTACGTTCTAGAGAGAAAATCCAAATCTCAGTTTTTCTTTTCTTTTTTTGATAGGTAATAAAAGTTTTATTGATAACAAAAATGCAATGTGATTATGTAGATCTAACAAAATTAAGGAAATTAGACAAGAAAATACAATGTGTGAGGCCCCAAATATGAGACCACTCAAACAAAGTCCTAGCTAGCGATGTCTTCAACAGTTCAATAGGTCTCTCAATGTCTTCAAAAGTTCAGGCATTGCGTTCCTTCCATACTAACCACATAAGACACGCCAATACCATATTCCAAACATTTGAAGAATAATTCTCCAACCAATGTTTCCAAGCGAAAAGAAGAAAGGCAACTGTATACGGCATCACCCACTGAACCCCAGACATGAGGAAAACCTCACTCCACAAAGCACGAGCAAACTTACAATGGAGTAAAAGTTGATCCACAATTTCCTCATCACACTGACAAAGACAACACCAATTAACAAGAGGCAAATTCTTCTCAACAAGGTTATCTATGGTAAGAATCCCATCCCTAGTAGCAGTCCATAAAAAGAAAGAACCCTTTTAGGTACCTTTATACACCAAATGCTCTGCCAAGAGAAAGAAATAGAAGGGGCTTTTAATAAAGAATTATAAAAAGAGTGGACATCAAAAATACCACTACGATTTAACTGCCAAATGATAACATCATCACCCTCCCCCCTTGGTATTCTGGCAAAAACATGCTCAAAAAAAGAGTAAAATCTCCCTGTTTCCCAGCCATTAAATTCACAATGGAAAAGTAAGTTCCAACTTGTATCTCCCCCATCTGGTGCATATAAAATCATATCAGAAATCAAAACTTCTTGAACCACAGCACAGACAAACAGTTCCAGATATAACTCTTTCAAAGAAGTAGGACCGCTCCAAGGGTCATGCCAGAATCGAATGCGACTACCCTCTCCTGCTGCATACACCACATGACTAAAGAAACTATCTGCATATTTCTAATACTCTTCCACAACCCACAGCCATGTGTCCCTCTGGCAACTCTAGAGCACCAACCTCCACTACCCTCCCCATATTTGGTGGCAATAACCTGACGCCATAAATGGGTAACTTCCTTCCCAAAGCACCATAGCCACTTCCCAAGCAAAGCTTGGTTAAAAAGCTCAATCTTCCGAATCCCCAAACCACCTGCCTCCACTAGCCAAACAACCTTATCCCAAGCAACAAGCAAATATTTAAAAACTTCATCAGATCTCCCCCAGAGGAAGTTCCTCTGAATCCTCTCTAATTTGTCTGCTATGTGTTGTGGGATGGTAAACAAAGAAAGATAATAAGTTGGAAGGCTCGACAGAGTGCTCTTCAATAAAGTAAGCCTACCCCTTTTGTGCGAGTAAGTGAGTACCTGTGTGTGTTAGGCTGCTGAAAATCTTGCTGTCATCCTTCCATTCATTCTGATTTAACATTGCCTTGTAATTTATAGAACAACACAATGGCTAGAGCCACACTCAATATTAATTTTGCTATAAAAACAGCCTGATTTGGAGGTTTTAGCCATTTTTTGTATCAAACATATGGATTCTTTTTATAAGTAATAATATTTACTTAAATGAGAATATTACTTCATGATCATGATGTTCAAGACAAAGAATCTTAAAAATTACAAAGAATCATACAGATAATTGAAGTGAGGCTTGAAAATCAAAAATAGAATTACAATGTGTAAAGCCCCATGGGTGAGACCAATCAATCAAAGTTCAAATCAACAAGGATTTCAGCTGATCAAGAAATCTCAACATACTCAAAAGTGAAGTTATTATGTTCCTCTGAACTATACACATCAAACATAATGGAGTAAGATTCCAAACATCCGAAGAGTTCCTTAATAACCAATTCCTCCACCCAAACAACAGATCTGCTATAGTTGGTGACAACACTCAGTGAGCCCTAAACATCTTTAAAACTATGCTCCACAAGCCATATGCAACCTCACAATGGCGCAATGAATGGTCCACCATTTCCCCACTACACCTACACATACAGCACCAACTGACTAAAGAGAAACTCCTTTTGAGGAGGAGGAAATTCTGAATGTGGTTAAAGATGCTAATGGGGATATATCTCTGTTCTAGATGGGTTCCCTTTAGCTTTTTTCAAAAGTTGCAGCGACAGTGTGAAGAAAAATCGATTTGGAACAGTGTTTTGGAAAAAATGGTGAGGCGTTTAGCAGGATGGAAAACATATGTAGGGAGGTAAAGTTACTCTTCTCAAGAGTAATCTTTCTAATTTGCCCATGTATTTCATGTCTTTATTTCCTATTCCAGCAGATGTAGCCCTTTGTCTTGAGAAATTACAACAAGATTTTCTGTGGAGGGAGTTGGGGGAAGAGTCCAAGCTTCAATTGTTTAGCTGGGATAAAATATGTTTGCCTTACCAAAATGGTGGGTTAGCTGTAAGAAAGCTCAGAATCTTTAATGAGGTTCTTTTGGGTAAATGGTTGGGGAGGTTGGAGAGGGACTCGTTGTGAAGGCAAGTGGTGGATCTGAAGTATGGCTCTATGGGAGCTGGTTGGTGTGCAAAACCAGCCATTGGGACTTATGGGTGAGCCTTTGGAAATTCATCCAGCAGGGGTGGATTAAATTTTCTCAATGCACTAAATTCGAGGTAGGTGATGATACTATAGTAAAGTTTTGATTGGATGTGTGGCATGATGATTCCCCTCTAAAGAGTCTTTTCGGAAATTATATAGTATTACTCAGAATAAGGAAGCTCTTGAAGCGGATTATATGAAGTTAAGGAATGGTTCAATTTTTTAGGAATTAAATTTCATTCAGGCAATTCAGGATTGGGAACTGGAATCTCTTGCAGTTTTCTTGGATCTTTTCTATTCTAGCAAAGTGACAGCTGGTGGAGTGGATAAGCTTTGCTGGAAGCCATCTCAGCAGAAGGATTTTGAGGTTCATTAGTACACTGCTTGTGTGCTTTGGTTCCCTATATTGATTTCTTTATTCAGTGAAGTTATAATACTTATAAAGAAATAAAAAATAAAAAAAGGATTTTGAGGTTCGTTCTTATTATAATATGTTAGCTCCCTTTGGTGGTGTTCAATTCTCTTGGAAAATATTTGGAAGCCAACAGTCCCCTCTAAAGTGTCCCTCCTCTGGGTGGCTTCTCTGGGGAACATTCTAACAATGGAGAATCTGAGAAAGAGTATTATTATCCTGGCTAGTTGGTGTTGCACGTATAAGAGGGATGAAGAAACAATGGATCATCTGTTGTGGCATTATTCCTTGGTTAGAGAATTGTGGGATTTGATTTTGCCTTGTTTAGCATTTATTGGGTGATGCCTAGGAGGTTTATTGATTTACTAGTTTGTTGCAAGGCAGTTTTGGGCATCATTGATATGTTGAAATTTGAAAGACTATTCCTCATTGTTTGATGTGGTGTATTTGGAGGGAAAGAAATACAAGGAGATTTGACGGGTGTGAGAGGACTATGATAAAGCTGAAAGCTTTCTTTATGAAGACATTTCTTGAGTGGATGTCAGCATCAAGGATGTTTTCTTTCTCTGATTTAATTGAACTTCTTGATTTTTGTAATTTTGGAGCTTTACTGTGATGTTGTGTTAGTATACTCCCAGTGTACTTGCAGTTATTTTTATTAATAATTTTTTTTAATTATAAAAATAAATTAAAAAAAAAAAGTTATTTGCCTTCAATTTTTTTTTTTTTTATAAATAGTTCATCCATTCCTCTCTCAAAATACTCCATGTCAAACACAATTTTTCTTTTTGATAAGTATGCTCCATGTCAAACACAAATGAATAGCCCTCCAGATTTTTTTTTTTAACCAAAAACCCTTGATAATTTCATAACATACCTCATGGCACATGGTAAGAGAGATAAAATAAAATAAAATAAACTTGTGTGAGTATGCTCAAATTACTCAAGAGCGTAAAGGAAGCAAGCAGAGGGGCAAGAGACCTAAAAATATCTAACTTGTCCAGTGAATTATGATGAGACACGGAGATTTGTTGAAAGCCACATCAAAGATATGCACAGGTTCAATTATGCAATCATAATGCAGTTTAAGATGGTTTTCTAGAACGTGTGGTCTAAATGATGGGGAAAAAACATGAAAGGGGAGAAATTTGTTGAGGGGATGGAAGGTTGATATTGTTTGCCTACAAGAGACAAAATCGAGAAAGTTTGGTCAAGTTCAACAAAAATCTATACCAAGACCCCTGTACTTGGTGTCGAAAGGTGGAAGGACTTCCTTTTGATATGCTAGAGGAAAATGAGGATAGCTACTTGGAAAGAAATTTCACAGATAAGTTCTTCTAGTTTTCAACTCTGAATGGAGACAAAGCACCAGGCCTAGAAAATTTCATTATTTCCTTCTTTCAAAAGTGTTTGGAGTGTGGTTAAAGGAGATATCATGAGCTTTTTTTCATTACTTCCATGTACTTACATGATAGAGGTACACTCTAAAAATGCTCAATGCTACTTTTATTGCTCTTCTTCCTGTGAAAATTGGTTCTGTTGAGTTGAATATTTTCAGGCCTATTACTCTCATTAGTAGTGTTTACAAAATTCTTGGCAAGATATTGGCAAACAGGTTAAAACATGCATTAGGGAAGAAGATTGTTTCAGACACTCAAAATGCCTCTATAAAAGACATACAGATTATGGATTCAGTCTCATAACTAATGAATGCTTGGATGGTTGTTTAAAATCCAGAATTTTTTGAAAGTAGATCTAGAGAAGGCATATGACCATGTCAACTGGGATTTTCAGGTTTGCTAATTATAAGGATGATGGATTCATTTTTGCATCTCTATTATCCGCTTCTTAGTTATTGTCAAAGAAAATCCACATGGTTTCTTTGACAGTGGTCGTATGTCTACATCAAGGTGATCCTATTTCCCCATTGCAGTTCATTTTGGTTATGCAGGCTCTTAATAGACTGACGTCTAAAGTAATGGCTATAGGTTTTGAAAAAGGTTTTCTGTCTCTTCTAGATATTGAAACTGGTGTATTATTGCACTTGCTTTTTGTCAATGATACCCTGATTTTTGCAAGGCAGATGTCAATCAGATCTACCATTTAGATGTATTTTGTTATGTTTTGAGCTTATTTCTGGCAGACTGGTGTATTATTGCACTTGCTTTTTGTCGATGATACCCAGATTTTTGCAAGGCTGATGTCAATTAGATCTGCCATTTAGATGTATTTTGTTATGTTTTGAGCTTATTTCTGGCATTAGGGTAAATCTGACTAAATCCGAGTTCATGCCCATAGAAATCGTCACAAAGAAGAAGGCTTTGGCTAACACTTTGGAATGTAAAGTCTCTTCTCTCCCAATGAAATATTTGGGACTCCCTCTTGGGGTGGGATGGGATACTACTACTAGATAAGATGGAGAAATGATTGGCGGGGTGGAAGAAACTTTATCTTTCAAAGGGGGGTCAACTCAATCTAAACAACAGTACACTATTTAGTCTCCCTACTTACTTCTTGCCTGTATTTCACATACTTATTGGCATAGCCAATAAATTGGAAAAAAATGCAATGGGATTTCTCATGGGATGGTATTGGTGGTGAGAATAAATTCCATTTCGTGAAGTGGTCTACAATGTGTACCCAAATTCAAAAGGGGATTCAGGTATTAGATAACTTTTGATTTTTAATCAAGCATGGTTGTGGCGTAATGTGGCAGAAAGGGGCTCACTGTGGAGGAAGGTGATTCCATGATTGATAACAAATATGGTATTGGTAGGGGTGATTGGTGTTCTAATGTTGTCAAAGTCCCTTATTGGGTTGGTTTTTGAAAATAAAGTACAAATGGTTGAACTAGATTTGTCTCTTATACACATATTGGGTATGGGATGGCTCTAAAGTTTGGTTTTGTAAAAATCATTGGACTGGCAAATTTCATAGAGATTAGAGATGGAGATGCCCTTGTATCAAACCATATAGAGTGGGTTAATGGTCACTTACATTGGAAGCCACTTTTCCTTAAAGAAGCTCAAGATTCAGAGATGGAATTGTTGGAACACATTTCAAATGAACTATATGCAATGAAGGTCGGTCGCCACTAGGGAGAGATTGATAGATTGGTATGGCTCCCATCACCAAAGAAAGGAATTCAAGTAAAAAACTTTGATAGAGAGCTTCAATCAGAAAATGCAAGATCCACCCCATTTCCTTGGAAGTGCATTTGGAAAGCTAGAACAGCACCTATGCCTTCTTCACTTGGATTGCAGCACTAGGAAATTTTTTGACAACGGATAATTTATGAGAGGGAAATTATAAATGCAAATTGGTGTTATATGTGTAAGTTCAATCGACATTGTCCTATTGCTAGAGATTTCTGGGATGTATTACTCCGCTCATTTGGGGTTACTTGGGAAAATGTCCAATTCCCTTCTTGCTATGTTGGAGTCATGGAAATGTACCTTGGGCAATCTTGGAGATGGGGACATGGGGAACAGCTCCTTCATGTCTCATGCAGTGCATTTGGATTAAGAGAATTGTCATACTTGAAGCAATATTTTAAACCAAACCCAAAGCACATGCAGTTTATCATATAATCCAATTCCATTTTCATTCAATGCAAAGCTTAAATCAATTTGAGTATTGCATAAAACCAAGTTCATATATTTTGTTTAACTACAACTACATAACCCAAAATTTCGATAAACAGGATCAAATTTAAAGGCATCCACGTATTAGAAAGGAGTCCACTCCAGCTTGACATAAACCAAACCACAAATAAACAAATAAAACACTACTGCACAAAAATCTCTAACAGAGGCTACAACTCCGCAATTAAAATAATAAATTGCCAAAGAAGCCACACAAACCTGAATACTTAAATCATCGCCATTGAATTCCGATTTCTCCAAATAAGAAACAGCGAATTCCAGCGACTGTTGCACGACTGCAACAATTAATGCTTCTGCTTGCTCCACTATGCATTCATTCACACCACAAAAATACACAAAATTTAATAAAATATAAGGAAAAAAAAAAAAGCAAAATTTGCTATAATCTACGAATCAATAACTTGAAACCAAAGATAAGTACTTTTGGCTTTATCAAAGCAAAAGCAAAAAAAAAAAAAAAACTGCGTCTAATCTAGTTTGTTTCTGATTAGCATCCAAAAGTACTTCTCTTACTTCCTGAATCATAAACTGCTATACAGACTAATACAGTAATAAAAGTACTTTCCTATTATCAAAACCGAATTGTTAAGAAACGAAATGGAAGATAAAGCGAAATTTCACCAGAGAGAGATCGAGAAGCGGAGGCGAGCGCAGAAGCAATCGAAGCAACGGCTTGAATCTGCGAGTCGTTCCAGGATTGAAGCCCTAAGCGAGCACCATCATCCGGCGAAGCCTCGACGCCGCGTTTGAGGATCAAATAGAACTTCTGTAGCGCCGGTCTGATGGAGTCCTCGGAGCGAAGCTTGCGTAGAAGATCGGCGGGGGAGAGAGGCTTCGACCCAGCGAAGAGAGCTTCGGCGAGGCCGGCGAAGAGGTTATCGCCCTCCGCCATAGGAGAAAAAACGAGACGATCGGTGCGAGAAATGAGAGACAGAGAATGTGTGAATTCTGAGAAACGCAGAGAGAGAGAGAGAGAGTGTGTGTGTGTGTGTAAAGATGTTTGTAGAAGAGGGGTTTATAGTTTTACTACTTTTTACATGGAAAATCCGAAAATGAGCCGAGGCGGTACTACAAGGGAATCTGAGGCGGCACTACAAGGGAATTTTTTGGCTTTTGAAGTTTTTGTTTTGCTTTTCTTCCAAGTGAAAGTGATTCTCTTAACTTTGGTACTTTTTTCTCTTTTTTGAGAAAAAAAAAAATTCTATATGCTTGGGTAACGGGAAATATGGGATTCGACAATAAGTGGTGATGGTAATTGGGTTGGATGGAATCGATTTATTTTTATAGTTTTAAAAATTGGATTAGTTAAAAAACTAAAAAAAAATATCTAATTTCTAGTTTTTACCAATTGAACAGATAGCTTTAAGACTAAACCATTAGTTTAAAGGGTGGCAGCAAAAGTTTTATTTTATAACAGAGTTTCGACTTGTGACGTTTTATTATCAAGTTAAGATACCAATAAATTTTTAGTGTAAGTAGAAATTGGAACTCTCTAAATACTTTACCGATAATATATATATGTCGCTTGATCGAGATATAACAAGTTTGAGTAAGATGAGAAAATAATTTCATCATCTAATGGTGGAGGAGGTATATCATGTATTAAAAGTGTGAAGTCTACTTTCATGTTAGATGGAAAAATTGTACATCCGAAACATGATGCATTTTTCCTTAATGGTATCGGCACTAATAAAAATAAGAAAAAGGAGGTAAGGGGTGATAATAAAATAAAATTCTCCACCAATATAAAAAATAGAGCAATACAAATCAACTCATTAGATTGATAAACTTCTGCTACTGTCTTATAATCAATTATTTATTAAAAAGAAAAATATTTGAACATTGTTCTGAGTCATTGAGGATATAGAGTTAGATGGTATTAGAAGAATCATTAACTCATTTCCTACGATGAATTACTTATTGATTTTTCCACAACTTTAAGTTGTAAAGGAGAAACTAGATTACCTTTAAATCAGACTATGTCTAAAAAAAAAAAAACCGAAGTCTACTAAGAAAAAGACTACGAAAGTTCAAGTCATGATAGGAGCATGTTACTTTTGCTACCCCTTTCAAACACACATTTCAAGATACGACAAAAAATAATACGCCAATAAGTCATTGACTTACAATAATGGAGTCCGTCCTTTCTCTCTCTCTCTGTCTCTCTCTACTTACAATAATGTAGTGCTCTCTCTCTCCTTTTTTTTTTTTTTCTTTTTTTTTTCCCCTGGTTTGTAAAGTGATTAAAAGAAAGAAAAGAAAAAAAGTTGAAGTAATTATTTAACATGATTAGACTTTACAACATAAAGCTACAAAAAAAAATCCCTTAATTACTACAATTTTTTTTTAAATATAATCTATTAATATTTCGTGGAATTCAATATAAAGTTTAAATACTAAAGAACCTTATAGTAACTTATTATTAGTTTTTTAAGAGACTTGTAATTTAATTGGTTGATTTCTTCTAATAAAGATGTAAGGGCAAGATTCGGTTCCTTAACTCAAAGAGTTAAAATATTTAGGACCAAAGAGTCCAATACAATGAATTTGTAAAGAATGATTTTGAAAACTAGGTTCTAACAAATCATGCAACAATTATAGTTGACCTAAATGATAATAAAACAAAGATAAAATAGTTTAATTCAAAGAAAATCATACTCCTCTCAATCCTAGGAGATCGGTTATGGTATATATTTCTTTTGGATATGGTTACAAGTGTAATTCTTATTCTTACAGTGTTTTTCTCTCTTCCTTTCAATCCCTTTCCCTCAGGGTGTTCTTTCTCTTTTATACTATTTTCTTATTTCATCTTCACTCTCCACATGTAGACCGGATTACTGGTGTTGATCATTGTCCCATCTGAACCTTTCTGAAGTCTTTGGGAGTAGTTGTAAGGCTGAAAATCACTGTTCAAGTATCACTTCCTCATTAATGCGGCTAGAAAGTTAACTACAGAACATTCAATGCCGTGGTAGCAGCTTTCTCTTAGATATTTCATAGTTCCCATTTGTCTTGTACCTTCATGATATGTATCTTTATCAATAGAACTTTCTAAAATGTTGCCCTGGATGGCAGACCACACTTTTAGACATCTGCTGTGCTCCTCAGACCACCTTTTTGGACTCTCATGACCAAACCCCCTTTCTTCATTCACTAACGCGGACTTCCATGATAGCATAAACCGTCCTCAGACTATTAGGTATTCTCAAATCAGGCCTTCAACTCAATATATATTACTGGGTCTATCATCCCTACAAAAGACATTCAAGGTTCAATTCCTGTCTTATAAAAAAAAAAAAAATCAATACCATTGTACTTATTGATTTATAAATAAGCTTCATGATATGTATCTTTATCAATAGAACTTCCTAGAATGTTGCCCTGGATGGTAGACCACACCTTTGAACCTTTGTTGTGCTCCTTGAACCACCTTTTTGGATTCTCATGACCAAACCACCTTTCTTCATTCACTAACGCGGACTTTCATGGCAACATTTAATCGTCCTTAGACTATTAGGTATTCTCGGACCGAGCCCCCAGCTCAATATATATTACTAGGTCTATCATCCCTACAAAAGACATTCAAAGTTCAATTCCTGTCTTATAAAAGAAAAAATTTCAATACCATTGTAATTATTGATTTATAAATAAATAAAAACTTAGTACTAGGCTTTTTTTTTTTTTTTTGGGGAAGTCAAGCTAACCTTAGACTAACCCTAGGTTTAGCATGCTTACACTACAATTACATGGGCCTCTAATAGATTTAGGTCTCTTGGGTCCTAATATCTCTAATGCCCCCATCCTCTCAAACTTAAGATGCTGGAACCTTGTATTTGTAAAGTCATGAATGTATAACATGGTCAATTTGGAAACCTACAGGACAAATGTTGATGGTATCGAACAATCATAGTTGATGATGATGGCTAACACAGATTGCTAAAAAATTGTGTAAAAAGATGGAAGCATCATGTGTGGACAACATTCTAGTGGCAGAATAACATGTGGTCTGCATGTCTAACGTCAAAAGGCTAAAGAGTGGTCATCTTCACAGGGTGACGTGAGATCCTTGTGCATGTGAGGGCCTTGGCCTCCTGATGGTGCATGGGCCTTTATTATGTTGGGTCTTGTGGGCTTGCATGATCTAGAGGCATGAGGTGTTACAATAGTTTGCAAAAAATCTGGGTTTATGATAAAGGTAAACATTAGTGAACACAGTATGAGTAACACACCTTTTGAACTAAACACGATCCTTATGATAATTGGTGCATCATAACTTTGGGCAAAACTTATATGTTAAATTTTTTGGGTGATTGAAAGAGAGAAGAAAAAAGGGAAGTGAAACTAAGAATTTAATGTGTTTCAACCTAATGACCGACATCTAGAGGTGGAGCTAGCATGGGACGAGGGAGGGGGGCGGGGGGGGGTCCTCCCCCGACTTTGTAAAAAATTCCCCAAACTACTAGTTTTGGTGATATATTAAGGTGCTTGATGTTAGGATATGTGCCCTTTAAATCCTATTGTATGATGCTATATATGACATTATGTATGATATTATGTTGTGATTAATAAAGTTGTTTTATTATTATCTAGAATAATAATAATATGAATATTTGGACATTATCATAAAGTCCATGGATGCATAATATGTGATTTAGTCACAGAAGATATAAGTCACAAGTTCTTTATAAACTTAAAATTTTAGTTCGTAGTCGGTGATGAAATTGAGCATTTTATCTGCGAAGATTATAACATATCAATTAAGATGATTTGTCTTGATCAGGGAAGCGGTGACTTCTAGTTGATATGTTTTAAGTGTTAAGACATATTGAACTGGACCGCTGTGATATTTATTATTCTACTAACGACTGTCAAATGAATAATAAATCTTATGACTTCTATTTACATCAACTCTTAATCTTGAGAGAATAATGAGAGAATAATGAACCTGATTATGAAGTGTAAATTGTTTTGATATATCAAGAGTGAGATTTAAAGTTATGATCAAAAGCTTAATATGTTGGGCAGTCACATTTAGTGTTAAAGGAACATATATTCTTAAGATGAAATTCGTAATCTCTTAACAGAGATATAAAATATTTATTTGAGATAAATTTAATGGGTTCGGTTATTGAGAGTGTTAGGCCTAACCACTTTAGTAATGAGTTACTAAAGTATATATTTATGAAATTGGATTTCATAAATATATGATAAATAACTTAAAGGATTAAACCAGGAACTCAATGATTAAGATGTAGTAATCTTCAAAGTGACAGTCAACATTCATGATTTTGTAATACTACGAATATTTTATGAAGGGGTTAAATGTATAATAAAGTCTTGAGATATAATTTATTAATAAGGCCTAGAGTGCAATTATATTTATATAGTTGTACTAAATATAATTAATGGTAATTTTGAGCTTATCAAGAGTTGACAGAAAAGCCTAAAACTCATTGGAGTTAGTGTCTTATTTGTTCCCTTTTAGTCTCACTCCAAGCCACATACTAAAGCCCAATTGGAATGACTCAAAAGGCTAGCCTAATTAGATAATCAGTTATAAGGAGAGAAACATACAGAATTTTGTAAGAGAATGAACTGGCGTGTATGTGAGTGTAAGCCATTCTCTTATTTTCCCTTGAACACATACATATAAACTGATTAAGAAACCATACTTCTTGGGCACAAGTGGAATTGGAGTGAAAATTAAAAGTATTCCCAAGTACTTCTAATATTTGATTTTAAATTTCACCGCACCAAGATACACTCTCTTATTCTTAAATTTTGAAATTTATATAGTACATGTTATTAATTGTGAATAAAGTAAATCTGTTAATTTTCCGCTGCGTATATTTTGTAGGCAATACAATCCATGTTTTTCTAACACTTGACACTTTTACCCACCCTTTTGATATGAAAAAGAAAAAAAGCTAGCCCACTCCACCCTTAAAGAAACAGACCGGAAAGTAAGGAAAAAAGTTTTCTTAAAAAGCTAAAGTAAAAGAAAAGGATAAAAAATATAGAGAAGTGCTATATTTATAATATTTTTATAACAAATTATATGTGTAAGATGTAGTTGGTTTTAATTTGAACCTACTATTGAAATTAGTTTTTTTTTTTTTTAATACCAATAACAACCTGTAACAACTTGCCATTTAAGATTTGTTAAGAAAATATTGTGAACATAGCATATCCCTTATTTTTTACCTATTACTTTTTTTTTTTTGGTCAAAATTTTTTACCTATTACATGATTCATGGCATCTGTCTTGCTTGTTCATATCTCATAAAGGACTTATCCCATAAATGAACAGTGA
Source organism: Quercus suber (assembly GCF_002906115.3). Classification (NCBI taxonomy): domain Eukaryota; kingdom Viridiplantae; phylum Streptophyta; class Magnoliopsida; order Fagales; family Fagaceae; genus Quercus; species Quercus suber. The sequence goes on along the minus strand of NW_027069726.1, from coordinate 679,226 downwards.
AATGCCATTTAAATTATATTGTCTTTTAGATAAATAGGATGAGGCGTTTTGTTTTGTTTTTTTTTTTTTTTTGCTTTTAACAATAAGCAACATATATTATATCACAATTCCTCTTCAACACTCTGACTGTTGATGACATAAACACAACCTAAAATCCTCCAAGAGGTCAAATTGACATCTCAAAAAAAAAAAAAGCCTCATTGACATTGTAGTTTTAGTAGTAATTCTGTTGGTTTACTCCCTTATCCTCCAGCCTGGGAAGGGGATTGTCATCATCCATGTAATCCATTGCAGTGAATTTTCTTGCCACAGATTACTTGTATTAACCTTGACAATGTGTTGGTTATGTCTGTCATATATTTCTTCCTATGTTTTGTTTGTACCATTTTGTATTAAAACCTTTCTAGTTCTTTTTTTCCTCAAATTTTTCTATCAAATTCCCATGGTTTGCTCTTTGATAAAAGATGTGGAAGTCTCCAAAGTAAGAGTAGCCAAAAGTTGTTTCGACCAGTTTAAACAATTTTAGACATCAAATCAAATCTTTCGATTTCTGACAACTTGTGTGATTTTAAAATTGTGATGAAATAAGAGACAATAATAGGTAAGACCTCTAAATAAACAACTATGATGAATGAGCACATTATCTTTAAGGATGCCACCTTTTACTGTATGCTAAATTGGCAATAAGGAATATGGACTTTAGCATCAACGTTTAATGAATAACATACTGCCCTCCAATGTTTGTTAAGTGTTGTGAAATTTGTTAACTAAATGCTAGTCATTGTTGTTTGTTTAGTCTTTTAATCTTTCCTTCTTCTTCTGCAGTGCTTACATAATACATTTGGATTGGAAATTATATCTTTATTCTGATCCCCTTTGTAAGAGCATTATATGAAAGTCAGCAGGATTTCCAGTCTAAGGGATTTAAAGCTCTTGGCTCCACATTTATAAAGCATTTTGTGATTCTTGGCAGGCTATTTAATTGTTTGGCTTGTCTGCATCCCATTTTCTATCTCCATGCAGACTATTTTATGTTTTGAGATTACAAGGAAGCAATTATCATGAAGTTTAAGGCCAGCAGATCTATAAGATTGAAGTTTAGGAACTCAAAGTCATTTTTGAGATTCTGGGAAGTATTGCATTGCTTTTCAGTATACAAGAACATTTGTACATAGCCATGGAAGGCCAAAAATTCAAATGCTTCTCTTTTTTCTTTTATCTTATAGTTGATGCTTTAATATGGTGAAATTATTTTTTTGGCTTATCTAGTTAATCATATCAATTCTGTAGCAATGGTGCATAGCTTGTAATTCACTAAATGGGAGTTCAAATGTGTCGTGATCAGATCATTGCTTCAATTGTTTACTGGACAAGAGTTTTTTATGGAACAAATGCCAAGTTTTTTCTAAATTTGTGTAGCAGGATTTTTGTGTTAATTTTGCTTTCTAATTAAGTTTTGGATGTATTTTTCATTGATTGCTAATGCACAAATTTTAATTTGTTATAGCAATGGAATGCCTCCAACTTTCAGATCATATGATGCACTACAGATATTTTTATTATTATTTTTGCTTCACAACAAATTTCAACTGTTTTGAAGTAGTTTTGTTGGTTTTCAAAGCAGAATTTGCTAAAGAAGGAAAGACTACTGAGTATGGTAGAAAACATTGTTCCGTGCGTTTGATTTGTTTGTTGATTTCTGGCTACTGGTTTGAGTTAGAGATTCTGTATTGTGACTTCACCTCTGTTTGATTTTAAAAAATTGAGATTTAGGAAATATGTAAAATACGGTTGTTATCATATATGTTTGGAGTTTATTTTGGTTAAAATTAAAAAAATAAAATAAAATCTTTACCTGCTTGAATTGATCTATTCTATAGTCAAATTCTGATTCTTATTATCTAATCTGTTTGATATGCATTCTATTGTTCTCATCCCTTTGATTTGAGTACATTCCTAAACCTTTTTGTCAGAACCTGTCCACAGTTGTTATAAGGATTAGCAGGATATGTCTATAATCTATATTGAGTCCATGGTGCTTAGTTTGTCTATCATGTTATATGCTAACTATGCCTTAATATTATAGAGTTTATATGCCTTAATATTATAGAGTTTATATGAGCTTATTACTAAGATTTTAGGTTTGGCTTCTTTTCTGGTGATGTACTCTGCTTATCAAAACCTTATATATTGTGTTTTGTTGCTCTCATTTCTGTTTTTAGTTGGCTAGAATGTATGAATAAAGAGGCTTTTAATGCCCTTTCTTTTAGACATGAGAAGAATGCATAATCGTCAAATAAGTCATCGTGAAAATGATGAAAAGAGTGCATAATTGTTGAAATTTTTGAATGGGATCAATTTTTGAAATTTTTGGCATGGTGCTTTTGTTTAAGCACGGTCTTCAAGAAAGGATGATATTTTTGATGATTCCCTGCATTTTGAATGTCAATTTGGATCATATTTTTATAAATGCTTTTATTAGAATATATCAAGATTGTAATTCACATCAGAAAGAAAGAAAAGAGATAAAGCAGAAGAAGAAAGAAACGAAGAAATGATTTTTCAGACTAAACGACACCAGTGTATTATAATTGTTGTAGTTCTGTGTTTTAGTGTCTAAAGCTACATGTAGTTTATAATATATTTAAGTAGAAGATGTTCACACGTGGAGTAACTAACTAACACACGTGCTATAACTGTCCCCGTGTAATTTGGAATATTTTTCTTTGCTCTGTTTTTGTATTTAGTCACAGAGATTGTTCATTCAGTTGAAATCAATATTTTCTTCACCTTCAATTCTCTCTCTAGCACTCTGTTTCTTCATCAAGATTCTTGTGCTCTCTTATAGAATATCTGTTACTTTTTCCTTATCAAAAAAAGGAATGAATAGAATATATGTTGCTTTTTTTGAATGTCTACAGTGTTATACCATCCTTCACTAGAATTGTCTAGATGTGTGTGTGGCAATTTAAGCATAATTGGGACAGAGAAATTTTACGGGCTCATTCAAGTTGTACTCTCAATAACATATTAAAATGAAAATTATACGATATTTGTCCTCAACTAACTGGCATTAAGCTAACAGCTTTATAACTCAGTAGCAATTGTTAATTTTCATGACGAAGAGAATTATAACTTGAAAGTTGAAACTCCCTACCCCATTTATTTATTTTTATTTTTTTTGCAAACGCAGCAAAACTTTCATTCATTGAAATTGAAAAGAATCAACATACAATTCCTCCAAGGCTGGTGGTGGAGAGTCCTCTAACCAAAAAACATCTTCAACTATAGTTTTTGCATAACGCGCTAAGGAGTGAGCTACACCATTTGCAACCCTTTTCACCAGTTTTACTTCTACCCACTGTAAACCAGCCACCAAACATTGAATATCAGCAAAAATATGACCAAGCCGAGACATATTTGTATCAGTGGACCTTAGTGAATTCAGCACTTGAGCACTGTCTCCTTCAATCACTAACTCTGAAAAACCAATATCAATGGCAAATTCGAGAGCTCTACGGCATGCAAGAACTTCAGCTTCCGTGCTGTCTTGTACCTGCGGCCCCTTGGCGGACATGGCACTCATCACTTCACCCTTTTCGTTGCGAATGATAGCTCCTATACCAGAGCACTTAAGGTCAGGGAAAATGGCTAGCTGTGCTGGTTCTGCTGACTATGGTTAGCTGTTCTTGTGCTTGTCGAAACACTGCCAGGAGATCAAATGCTCTTTTGTTCAGTTGGGTTGGTGACTGAAGCTTGCCTCCATGTAAAATCCTGTTCCGTTGGGTCCAAATGAGCCAGGCTTGGACTAAAAATAGCTCCAATTCTTCCCTTGACAGCCGGTCTTGCATCTCCTCAAATAATTGCATTGAACCCCATTGACCTCCACCACATTTTTGTAACTTCACAAGGCTGCTTGCCCACACATCCCTCGCCACCCCACACTCCCAAAAGGCGTGAATCACTGTTTCTGAAGCACTTTTACAGAGTTCACATGTATCATCCTCCATAATTCGTCTATGGACTAAATTTTCTCGGGTAGGAAGTATGTTTTGGCATACCCTCCAGCCAAAAACTTTGATTTTATTTGGAACCTTGAGCTTCCGTAACATTGCCCAGACTTTAGTACCACACAGCCCTACCCCATTTATTATAACAATAGAATAATGAAAAAAAAAGAAAAAACTTACTTGCACCATACGATCGTACTATAGGTTCATTTGTTTTGTTCTGTTGCTCATTCGTTTTGCATGTCTTTTATTTAAATTTTATGGTTATGCCTTCACTTAAGAAATTAGTATAGAGGCAAATATTTAAAAGCCAAAATTGAGGGAAAATCCAACTAAATTCTAAGTTGGATTTTAATTATTGTTTAATTTTGGGCCACATGTTCTATTTATGACTTAAACCATAAAAAAAAAAAAAAAGAAAAAAAAAAAAGAAAAAGAAAAAAGAGTAAAATTCATGTATATATCTATGACTTAAAAAATGTGTAACTTTTATACTAGGTGTAATTTAAACGCATATGTGTACAGTTGTGATTGTTGTGATTGTTTTTAATTGTACTGTACATATATATAGATTATACACCATCATTTTTTTTTTGAAAAAGAAAAAAAATATACACCAGTTAATATAGAGGTAACCAGTTCGTAAATGAACATAAGCCAACACCACCTATGTCTCTCAATTCTCAAGTGGTACTGATGAAACGGAAGCTCAAATTCTAAATTCAGTATAATGTGAACATACTATTTCATTCAATGCATTTTACATTTTAATCCAAACATTAAATGAAACTAAATTCCATTGATTTCAATTGACGTCTATTCCAAACAAATGAGTCGATAGTAAAGTGAATTCAATTCAATTCTTTTAAGAATTAAATTATGAATTCCAAACAGAAATCGTTTCACCATAGTAAATTTGATTAGAATGAATTTAGTCCAATGACAATGCCTAATGGTTAAAATTACAGTAACAATAAGGATTTACAGAGTGAAACCATTGGTTTAATGGTTCCCAAAGCATCACGAGATGCATGAAATTCTAGCACCAAAACTCCTAGCCAATATCTTGGGGTCACGCTAAAAAGATTCTTTCCTGTAATTATCTGTGTGTATTGGATGGAGGATTACACATGCCAGGAAATAATAAGTACTCAAAAATCTCTAAACACCCAATTCTGGAGAAAAAAAAAAAACAGAGTGAAACCTGTGATTGACAGAAACCTCAGCTTTATTCCAATAATACAACAATTTAGTATTCATTTCTCCTTACTCACTGACAGTAGACACACTACATGCTCCACAAACATCCAACTTCATTGTTCTGGCAAATCCACAAATTTATATTATAATTTACATGAAATAAAGTGAAGAACATGTGAAAGCTATTATTGAAGAATTGTACATGCTGGATAGATTCTGATTAATCAAGGAGAACTAATTTGCTTTGAAGAAGGAGCAGGAGGGATGCCAGGGATGCGAGGGATAGGTGGGAGAGGAACTATTGGAGGTAAAGGGAATGGCAGAGCTGGTGGTGGTGGTGATGGAGTGAAACCTGGTATTGGTGGAAATGGAAAAAATGGTGCTGGACCTGCTGGTGGGGAAGGTAACAATGGTGCTGGTGGAGGCTGAAATGGGTTAGGGATAAGAGGAGGTGGTTGGAAAGGGTTAGGAATAAGAGGAGATGGCTGGAATGGATTTGGTGGTAAAATTGGTGGTAAAAGTGGTGGAAAAAGTGGCGGAAGAAGTGGTGGAAGGAGATCATCTGGGTGGGCTTCCTTTTCATCTTGTAACTGAGTTTTCTTTAAGGATTCAGTAGTAGTAGGTTTTGAGTTTGTTGTCTTTCCTAGAATAGGTGGTGGAAATGGAAGTCCTGGAAGGTTTGGGAGAGGAGGGACTAGTGGCAATGGTGGAAGGTTTGGGAGAGGAGGGACTAGCGGCAATGGTGGAAGTGGAAGGTTTGGGAGAGGAGGGAGCAATGGTGGAAGTGGAAGGTTTGGGAGAGGAGGGACTAGAGGGACTAGTGGCAATGGTGGAAGGTTTGAGAGAGGAGGGACTAGTGGCAACGGTGGAAGCTCAGGCAATTTAGGAAGAGGGGGAAGATATGGGCTTATTGGGTCTAGAATTGGGGGTAAAACTGGTGTTAAAAGTGGTGGAAAGAGATCATCTGGGTGGGCTTCCTTTTCATCTTGTAACTGAGTTTTCTTTAAGGATTCAGTAGTAGTAGGTTTTGAGTTTGTGGTCTTTCCTAGATTAGGTGGTGGAAATGGAAGTCCTGGAAGGTTTGGGAGAGGAGGAAGTTGTGGCAATGGTGGAAGCTCAGGCAATTTAGGAAGAGGGGGAAGATATGGGCTTGTTGGGTCTTGAATTGGAGGAGGAAAATCTAGACCATCAGTTGGAGAGAGTTTATTGGAACCCAATTCCTTGGAATTTTGAATGCTTGGTTTTTGGTTACATAGGTTTGGCTGCTTTAATGGTTTGAAGGTGAAAAACCCAGCAGAGAATATGTGAGTCCCTTGCTTTCTTGACTTGAGACGGAGTGAAGATGAAGTTGCTGTTGAGGCCACAGCACAATAAGGCTCACTGCTGCTGATCAATTTCACAGAACATCCCTCAATTTTCTTCACATGTTTGCTTACTGAGAAAGGCAAATGCACTTTAAATTCTCCATGCTGATCTGTTTTCACTTCTTTATGAAAACTTGGTTTTGAAGTCCCATACTTGCATTCTACAGCCACAGATGCACCTGCATACAATTTTGGTAACATTAATGTTGACACAGAACTGAAACAGAACCCAAAGTTTGTAACATGAAAAACACTGATAATAATAATTATGAAGTTGTTGAAATGAACCTGATATGAAGTGGCTGGACTTTGAGAAATCCTCCTGGAAACATGTGTCACAGTAGACACTGCCAACAACAATGGCAGATGGAAGATTCTTCTCACGGCCAGCCTCTGAAAGGCTATTAAATGCAAGGCTGAGAAAGAATATTATTACAGACCAAGACATCCTACCTCCTTATGGAACTGTACCGTGAGAATGAGCTATGGTTGGCTTTAATAAGAATAGCTCAGGCCTATATAGGGGAGCTAGGAATTTTTGTTTAGGACTAATATATTTATTAAGACAATTTTTTCCTCCAAGACACACACACACATATATATATATATATATATGCCTATGCACGCTCTTTCATTATATACACACACATTTTTATTTGATAAGTTATATATATACACACTCAACCAAAAAAGAGAAAGAAAAAAGAGCTTAGTATTTTCAATCAAAATTATATTTGATGGTGATCTTTCATAAAATAAAACTCACTTTTACCATTTTTCACAGTGAAATTCTTAAAAATGTTTCATTTTTAATACAAATTATCAAATTTTATACTAAAGTAAGTAAAAAATCTTTCAATTGAGCTAATGAAATTTTCAAAAATATGAATAATCCAAAACTTGAAGAAATAAGTTATGCTCCAAACATATTTGAAACTATCTTGATCTAGCCCATTATGTGACAACTAAAGAGATATTTCATGTGTAGTTTTAATGACAAGATTTTTTTAATGAGTCAATAACTTATTAATTACCACATAACGGGTTGAAAAAGATAGACCCAAACACGTTTGGTGCCAAATTTTATCAAATATTTAACAGATATAAGAGCATATTTTACAATAAATAAAAAATTACAAAAAAAAAAAAATTATGTCTCTATAACTATTAGACAAATTTTTTTTTTAAGAGCATCATTGGACTAATTCAAATATTTGGTGGGGCTAACTCTTATTTTTCTAGATTAAAATTTGAAAACATTAAAATAATTATATATATATATTTATATATTTAGGAAATACCCATGTACGTGGCTCCGCTCCTGATCCTATAATGATGATATAGTTTCTGTGAATTAGACTTATTTGTTTTTTTCTTCTAGCTATCTTAGGTTTTAAATTTTAGATTTTCTAGTTTTATAAAACCAGCCTCATTATGTCATTCATGCAAAAAACTAGTGAACCACAAACTATAAGCAGTAACGTTGGTTCAATTCTTTCTACCAAACAGCTCAAAAAGTAAGGTAACTAGGAGATAGGAAAGGTAGATAAAGTAAGGTCCAAGATTGGCTTTCTGATTCTTTTTTTTAACTCACATTTATTGAGTTTGTTCCTTTCTTGGTGTAAAAAAAAAAAAAAAAATTCTAGTACCACATAAAATGTCATAATTTTTATCACAACTATCTTATGTGTTAGACTATAACAGACTGTTAGTTACTTTTACATAAACTTATAATTTTTTCTTAACTACTCACAGTTTGCTACGTGAACAGTTGTAATAAAAATTGTGACATTTTATATAGGCTTCGAATTTTTGGTTAAAAAAAAAATGCTAATAGGTATAGTTGGGTCCCTGTCGGTTCACGAGACATGCAGAGTAGCCACAAATGTCATGAGTCCTTTAATTGAAAGAATGACTAATGATAAACAAATTTGGGGTGATTGCGTGTTTGTTAGGACAGTGTCCTTCAGTTCACATTGGAACCACGTGGCAAGAGAGAGATGTCTCTCCTCAGCTTAAAGCAAAACACAGAATGCCTGTCGCTTCTACAGCTAGCTTCTTATGATTGGTACTATGTGCCTCGTGATCTCAATTAAGCTTCAGCCCTTCACCAGCCAGAAGGGTTTCTTGGTGTGTTTCATATTGTGATTGAGACCAAAACCCTTCTCAATTCTCATATACTATAGCATCTAAGCTTTGTGATGCACTTTGGTAAGACTTTGAGGAATACACATGCTAAAACATTGAAACACATACGATCAAATAAAGACTATAAGTTGGGTACACAACTCTTGATGAAGCAAGCTACCCTTGTCTCTATTTTTTTGACTGAAACACCCTAGTCCCTAAACAAAAGAGACCTAGAGTTATTTTCTAACATCTTGAAGTGGAGAGTGGAGGGAGGACCTAAACGTAATAGTTTTTATTTTTTATTTTTTATTTTTAAGGGATAATTACAACATGCTGTTAATTTCGTAGTTTGAACCCTTTCTCCTTAAATCTCCAACACTTTATATATAAGAATGTGTCAATTCAGTTACAAAGCCCTAACCTTAATAGTTAATACATAAGAAATCATGCACTTATCATAAATCATAGTAGAGTCCAAGCCCAAATAAACACCGTGCTCTGCGCACCAAACCTCCATAAATACAAAAACAATGGAAAATTATTTATTTATTTATTTATATTATGGAAAGCTTTTAATAACTACTTATTACTCTATGAATTATTTTGTGTAACAATGAACTAATTTAAGGTATATAGTAGTTAACCCTAGGCTAATCCTAGACTTGTAGCACTCGCACTAAAAGTAAGATTAAGACTATGTTGCTTGCTCTACAAGTACATGAGCTTAAAATAGTTTTGATTTATTGAGTCTTAATATCTTTAATATTTAAGCAGTTTAAAAATGTAAAAGAAATTTCATTCTTTATTTAAAATTATTTTAATAATTATCATAAATTTTTATAACAAAATCAATCTTATTCAATGTTCTTCAGCCACGTAAATTTAGGGTATTTCCTGTTCTAGATGTACTATCTATCTTATTGTTTAATTTTAAAGATACTTATAAAACTTTTCTTTAATTTACATAAGAATTTTATTTGTTGATTCGTGCATTATACAGACAAAATGGAAGACTAATATTACAAAAGTTCTTATTCGATGTGCTATTACTGTAACTTAAGATATTTTTTATTATCGTTTATTTTATTGCTTTTTTCAATGAAATCAGTGATTTTTTTAAAATTTTTTATTTCCATGAAATTATTATATATATAATCTTATGCTGCTAATGTACTGTCCTTGAAGTTCAAGTCGATCTTAGCCGGCGCATGATTCCTGGCAGCGGTGTCTCCATAAGCTTCCAAAGACCCGAGTACCCAAACAAGAAATACAGAGTTTTTCGCATCAAGAAAAAAGAAAAAAAAAAAAATGAAAAAAAAAAAAAAATGAAAAACAGAATTTTGTGAACCTCTGTCGTTGTTAGACCATACCTTCAGGCTTCAGACATTTCTTCATGTGTTCCACTTCCAAGTTCCAACCCTTTTATATATGTAGGCATTAATTTGTTTTCATTTTTTTTTTTTTGATGAAATTTAACAACAAAATTGGTTGTAGTCTACAACCTTAATAAAATAAACATTACACATATTTTGGAAATCTTTTTACGCTCTTAATATACATGTCATATTTTGTGTCAATTAGATATTATTTACTATATGATTTATAAGCTAATATTTTATGCAAAATTTTAAACTACAAAAACTTGAAATTTAAACAATTTATTGATGACATAGTTATTGATATTTAATTTTCTTGAAATTTTGCAAACATGGAGAATATAAAAAGAATATATGATCCAATGGTAGATTTGTCAAAATTTACATTCAATAAAAATATATTGAATAAGGTTGTGTAGCCTTAGGCTACAATCAATTTTGTAGTTAAACTTTGCCTTCTTTTTTTGTTTGAATAAGAATTTTTTTTTTCACTTCATTATCCATTTGTGTAAAAAAATCATTTGGATGTTTATATCAATATTGCACAAATTACCTTTTTTTTTTCGCCAAAAACTTTCATCTCATTTATAATCCTCCAAACTAATTTGCTCCATTAACACCCTAATGTGAGAGAATTATATCAATGCGCCTCCGACCATCTAAATTAAATCAGGAATCAAATGGGAAGGGAATGGTGATTTTCCATCGTAATCAGTTAGGGTAATTTCATCATTATGCCCAAATTTAGCATTTACTCAAATTGATTAATTAACGTTCATAAGTAGAGTAAAAACAATTTGACAAATATCATCAAATTTTAACAATAAAATAATTAATAAAAATGAAAGATAACTTACTTTAAATTATAATCATTGAATTCCATCATCTTCAAAGATCATTTTTATTTATTAATACTAAAAACTATAGTGGATGATTCAAAATAACTTAAAAATAAATAATAAAGTTCTTTTAAATTATTTTTTAATAATACAACTTACATGGAAAAATAATTAATAAAAATAAAATAAATAAAAGAAAAGATTACCTTAAGTTATATTACGAAGGCCTATTACTGTGTAAGAAAAAAAATTTATTAAAAAAATTATAATTGATTATTAAAATAATTAAAAACAAATGATTAATTTTTAATATTAATTTGAAACTTTTTGTAGTAGAGTTTGAATTGAAATATAAATTTAATATTCATGGAAGGTTGGTAATAAAGTTTCATTTAGAATAAAATTAGATTGATAATTTCAATATAGTTATACTGCACTGAGGACTCTTTTGTTAATCGGGATTGAAGAAAGAAAGAAAAAAAAAAAAAAAGTCTACCAAGTGTGCCAAATAAATCAGAAAATGACTGTTCATGTGGCTGAAGGAGTAAAGGAAAAAAAAAAAAGGAAAAAGAAAAAGAAAATTTGAAAGAGCATGCAGCCATAATGTTTGATACGCAACTTTTATCTTAGAAAAAAAAAAAAAAAACACAACTTTTGTTATATTAAAAAAAAAAAAGAAGAAAGTAGCAATATGCTCATGCAATATAAAAAAAAAAAAACACAACTTTTGTTATATTAAAAAAAAAAAAGAAGAAAGTAGCAATATGCTCATGCAATACTGTTATTAAGGTATATATATATATATATTGTTTTTTTACACCTAATATTGTTTAAATACCACCTATTTATTTTCAAACATCACCAACAAATTATTGGGATTCTTCAAATATTTTTTACCATATTATTATTATAGCCCACAACCATTATTCTTTTTATCACAAAATTGGGCTACAAATATAATACGTTATAGGACCTGATATTTTTGTATAACCTATAATTTAGACTCATCCCCAAATTATTTATTTTATTGAGCAAGATAAAATCTCATTCTTTTTAAAGTCTAAGAATATTTATGTTTAGCAATGTTTGAAAAGCCCATGATTCAAATACATGGCAAAACAATTTTATTGATGGAATTTAAATCCATGATCAAAGTCCATGATTTAAACCCATGCCAATTTTATGGAATTCAAATCCATAATTAAAACCCATGGTTCAAATCATGGCAAGATATTTTTATTTAATGGAATTCAAATCCATAATCGAATCCCATGATTCAAATCCATGGCAAATTATCAAATCCCGTTACTATACGGCACCATCAAAGCTCAATTTTCATTAGTAATATCAAAAGCCCAACTTACGTTGGTAATATAAAAAAACCCAGTTCTCACTGACAAAATAAAAAAACTCAACTTACGTTGTCACTATTTTAAAGCCTAATGTTATTAATACTTGGCAAAATATTATATCATAAGTATTTCATTTAAGGTTCAATAATGAATAATACTTTAGGTTTTAAACCTATTACTATAATATTAGAAGCTCCTAAAACTTATGACAATTATCTATTTTCAAAACCCATGGCAATCATTTTATAGAAGCCCATGGAAAATCATGATTATTTATCTTAGACCGATGACATCTATTTATACTGCAAGCTCATGGAATTTATATAAGAACATATGTTCACTATCTATCTTACATCACAACATTCATAATATTTATTTCCAAAACTCATAATAATTATTCACCTTACAAGCATATTATGATAAAAAACCACAAGAATATCACATTATTTCACTATAGTGGTTGTTACCATATTTTATTTAAAACCCATGGATATTTCCTCTATTTAAAACTCACGGTAAATATTATTCTCAAGAAACATTGGAGTTCATTATTTAAAACCCAAAAAAAAAAAATCATTTACAAAATAATCCATAGCAGAAATCATGAGAAACTATACAAGTTGTTATTTAAATCTTATGGAAATTAATACCCAAAACCTATCATAAATATTTATTAAAGCTCATGAATACATTTCTTATTAACTAAAGCCCGTATGGAATAAAAATCCATGGCAATATTTGGTAGTTTTGACTATTTTGTAGGGTTTACAATGAGAAGGCAAAAAGATAGGCCTAAGTTGAGATAACCACCAAGTCAAAGGCCCACAAAGTACTTAGCCCTCTTGTGTGCAAATTAACCCAGCTAGAGAACTCAATCTAGTTCTGCCTTCTACTAAAAAGCACCTCAAGAAGCAACCAAACTCTTAAACCAAATCAGGAGTTGGCCACCCGTCCCAGTAGCCTTTCTGCCACTGCCAATCACGATCTGAACAATACTAGTGGCTAAGTTGACACCTAAAAGCTAATAGGCAATAAATATCCTTCTTCTCCAAGTTTTGATTACAAGTCAAGGAAGCCATGACCAAGACCTCCAAGCTCATGAAATTCTTAACTAAATAGTTTATTTTATTACTAAAATTGTATGTAATTGGTTCATGAACCAAGCCCATGAATCTTAAAGGGGAAAATTTGGTAACATGTGGTTTGGAGAGCATAAAGGGATCTCCAGTAGAATCCTTTGAAGTTGGTTTAAACTTTGACACTTGGCTTAGGGTTTTGAATTCTACTTTCTACGGTCCAAATCTCAGTTGCAGTACTAGGATTTCCCCTTAGTACCTACCTTAATCCCATTGGCCGAACACAATCTCATAAATCTTAGCATTTAATGTAAGATTATCCAAATATTCCCCCATGTGTGATAAGCACATCAGCCCACAAAACACACACCAAATCCTCTAAAAAACCTTTGTTATTTTGTCAAATTTCAGCTTGTAGTTAGCCCCAGTAACCCACAAATAAACCACTCATGTCCATACTCACTTAGTTTCAGACATTTCTTTCATTTTTCTGCATATTCCAAGCTCATAAATGCTCTCCAATCAACCATAAACAACTCTTCTTCCCCATTAAAGACTTAGTTTTGGCATTTCCCATTATAAGCCTTCACGCCACTCACTCAAAACTGTCCCTACTATCCCATTTGTACTCCACATATATATATTCCTCAAGAATCTTAGTTGAATATCTGCTGCACTGAGCTGGAATCTCTCTCTCCCTTCACACCATGCCAAATAACCCTTTCCTTTTCACCATGGAACTATTAGTTTTTACTTTTTGTTTTACTATTGAAGAATACAATGTATTTGTAATAATAGAATTCTTCCTTCATATTAATGTAATGATGGTTGAAAAGTACCGTAGACCCTTCTGACCAAGACACACAAGGACTTCTAGAAGTGAACACTTTCCTAAATTTGTTTAATAATTGACTATTGGACCTTAAGTATAATTTTACACTGCCCCTGGAGAATTTGTTCTTCTTGTAATACCATAATAGGACCACTAACCCAAATAATCAAGTGTTTGCTGGGCTTTATTGTTGTTTTTTGTCAAGGTGCAACTTTTATTTTTTGCTTGGATAGGCTTATCACTATACCGAAAGCCTTTGAGTATCATCTCAAGAGCTCATGGTCGAGTTTCGGCTTGGCATCTCCATATTTTATTTGAAGGCATTAATTTCCCCCTCAACAACTCCAAAGTAGGTTCTAACTGCATTCTAGTCAAGTGTCCTTTTAATTCCTCTATATTTTAAAGAAAAACGTAAGTAAGGTTTTATTGATGAAATAAAATCACTAGTCCTTCCGCCTAAATTTCATTATGTATTCCAAAGTGTCATTCAATATCTAACTTTCATGCCAAGTATTTTAATATATAACTGCACAAATCTAATTAAAAAAAAAATCAAAAGAAAATTAAATTTATTATACTTGTATTTATCACTTTGAATGTATTATAGTTCTAACTTTTTTTTTAACTATTTTAAATCCGTCTAAAACTACTTCTAACCCATTCTATTTAAATCAGATTTGGAACAGCTTCCAATCCATTTAACACTAATCTATAATAGCTTACAAAAGCTTGTTATTTAGTTCAAATATAAAGTAAATTCTTTTTTATCATGTTCTAAAAATTAGTTGTGTATAACTTAATTATTTGAAAAATATAAACATGAAATAAATTTATTGTATTACTAAAAAAATGATAAGGTTTGGCTACAATTTGGTTATAACCAATATAGGAAGATGATATGTGTTTACTTAATAAACCACACTTAATTGTATACAATCACTTTCTAAACCCTGAATACAATCATTTATATGTCACCTTCCTATTGTTTGATATAGTGTTATGTCAAATTTTGTAACCAAACTCTTTAAAAATAAAAATTAAGTTAAGAAATAAAAATATTACATTCTTCTTCTTTTTTTCCAAAAAATAAATATATAAAAAAAGAATTAACAATTTGTATACTCTACCAAATAATATTCTTACAATGTTTTTTCATCAGTTGACATAACATAAAAATGACTATAATTATTATGCAAGTTATGTATTTTTTTTAAAGAAAACTGAAGTATGAATTTAAATATGCATTTACCTATGTTTATTTTGAAATGCATTAATGTAAATTTTAATATATAGTATTCTAATTAATAACAAATGCAGTGCATGGGAATTTTTGATAAATCATATTCATATATTTGAATATTTAAGCAATAAGTACTAATAAATATGAAGTCAAATGGAAAAATTTTTAAAAATAAATTCCCTAATTTAATTAAAATTTATTTAAAAAAAAGTAAAATAGTATTTAATCAGAAATTGTTTCGTGTCAGGTTGCTTTATTTTTCTAATTTTGTTAAGCTTATTTAGTTTAGAAATATTTGCAAATATAAAAATCAAATTATAACATTTATATTAATTATAATGATATTTTTTTTTCTCTAAAAAAACATATATGCTTTTAAAAACTTATGTGACAATATTAGAAAAAATCAATAAACAGTAAAGTTTCAATTTGTACTATTGTATTGATACAACCATAACTTGCCAAGAGTTTTCTAACTCAATGACATGTCTCATTATTTTCAATGAGTATATCAATAGTTTAAATCCCTTAAAAGGTGTATATATATGAAGCACCCAAGCAACCACAATTTTAAAGCAACCGCACTTTTGAAGTTCTAATAGTTATTTTATAATAGGTAAAGTATATGAAATATGAAATATGGAATGATGACAAATATGAAATGGGAAATGACCTGTCCTTCTTTACTAAAAAGAATATTTAATAAGAACCATGATTTTTTTATTAAAAAAAAGTAATTTTAAATTCAATAATTACAATAATAAGGTAGGGATAAGAACTCTGATAATTTTTTTAGTAAAAAAAAAAACAGATCATATCATTGACTTCGCCACTCTTAGCATCTTTTTTGAAGATTTAACTATAACTCTTGCCACAACTGCCCTCTCCTTTTAAAGTGTTTTTAATTAAAAGAGAAAAATACAAAAAAACCATTTCAAATTTATCTATAAAACACAAATCTTTTGAGATCTTGACTATAACACTTGACACAAATCTATTGTCACTTGCCTCTTTTGGGCCGCCTTAATAATATGCGCTCTATCTTATTTAGCAAAAAAAAGAAAAAAAAAAAAAAGAAAAAAAAGAAAGAAGAGGACTATAACACTTAATTCTATGTGATATCACTTTATGTGTAAATCGTTAATTGTGTGACACTTAAACCCCTAGAAGTTTTAAATGTAATACAAAATCTCTAAGAAGAGCTATTTTATGTGAAAATAATATGTGCATATTTCATCAAATGAACAAGTCATTATTTATTTTCACACAGTTTTTTACTTTTTTTATTATTACTTATTTCCACGTATGTTTAACATTTTACAAATAAAATAATATCACAAAGAATTAAGTGTTACATTTAAAACATGTTTGAGAGGAAACCACAAAAGGTTTGTATTTTTTTTTTTAAAGCTTAAAGAGAAGAGAAAAGTTTTATGAAACTATTTTATTCTCCAACAAGTAATTGTGGTGGTTTTATCACAAATTAACGCTTAAACATATTATGAAATTGAGTGGTGCTTTGGATATGTTTGAAGTCGGTCTATTCATGAAACATTCCTCTCAAAATATCTGAGTGTTTTATTCTATGATGACAACTTTTACCATATTTTTTCACAAGCATATCCTATGTAGTAAATTATGAATCCTCTACTTACAGTCAGCCTTAGTCACATCGTAGAGTTACGACAACGAGTGTGAATTACAGAATTTTTGGATGCGAGTCTCACGTGTGTCTACAGCTGGTAAAGATAAGAGGAACACTTTTTTCCGACATTCTTGATCGAGATATGAGAGGACATGACAGAGAGAAGCTGATAAGGAACCTTAAAACGACGCCTCTGTGTATATCGGAAAGAGCCTGTCTTTTTCTTCACGGGATTCGAAAGCCATGTGATGATTGTTTCGTAGCCCCCGTCTCGTCTTCACGGACGAGGTTAGACGTATGCCCAACTATGAGGGCTTTCTTGTCATCTCCTTGAGCGTATCCAAAAACTAAAATTGTCTCCTTGTTCAATGTCCCAATCCATTATCAAATCTTCTACATTTTTCCTTTCACAATTCTTCTAATTTTTTATGGGTACCGAAGTGGTGTAACATTTAAAAATTTAGAATTATATAGGCCAATGGTATATACTCTATACCCGTGCAGCATATAGTTATCTGGAATATAAAGAGTACAATCAGGGCCAGCCCTACCCTTAGGCGAATTAGGAGGCCCCAAAATTTTAGAAAAAAAGGGGTAGTAGGGGCCAAAAAAAGAAGTTTTAGATGAATTAGAAATATCTGGTTTATCCTTTTAACCAATTTTTTTTTTTTTTTTTTTTTTTTATAAATCCAGTTAAACATTAGTTCTAAACAAAATTATTATCAAAAATAACATTATTATTCTCTAGACAAACTAAAAATCAACAAGATAAACTACAAATCCGGTTTAAGAGACTAATCACAAAACAATCACAAATCAAAACGAATAAGACAACTCAAATTCCCTAAAATTTTTAGTTTTACGATTCCTCTGTTTCTTTGATTCTTTCTCTTTGCTCTCAGCCTCTCTCATCTCAAGGCTCAAGCAAGCTTTCTCCGCCTCTCTCATTCCTTCTCTGATTCTCTGCTCTGCCGCCTCTGCGCCCCTACGCCTTTACTCTAGGTTTTGAGATTGAGAGTTTTCTGTGTTAGAGCATTCTACAGCCTCTCATAAGATGTGCTAAATGTCTCAAAATTATAAGACATGCTACAGTACGCTCTCAAATATGAGAGCGTACGGACAACAATGCTATAATTCTTTTGATTATTTTATTTATTTTTCTCTCTCCTCCCAACACATCTCTCTCTGTCTGCAACACAGCTCTCTCTCTCTCTCCTCTCTGGTCTCCATCTCTCCGTTGCTCCCTATTTCTTTCTCACTTTCATTTTTTTTAATCTCTCCATCTCTCTGTCTCTGCGCCTCTCTCTCTCTCTCTCTCTCTCTCTCTCTCTCTCTCTCTCTCTCTCTCTCTCTCTCTCTCTCTCTCTCTCTCTCTCTTGTCACTATCTCTCTCTCTTTCTTTTCCTGTCACGAAGAAGAAGGCGATTCCGATCTGAAGCAGAGCTCGCTGATTGAAGCTCACTAATCTGAACCTCTGCTCGCCGATTTGAAGCTCTGCTCGCCCAGGGGCAGTCGCAGATCTTTGCTCATCGTCCTCCACAACTCTCGTGGCCGATGGTTGATTGAGTTTGGTCCTTGATTGATTTGTTGGGTTGGGGTTTTGTTGAAGATTTTGAGTTTTTTTTTTTTTATTTTTTTTTATTTTTTTTTTATGTTGAAGTTTTTGGATTTGGAATTTGTTGGAGGATCCGGTGGTTGTGGTTGTAGTTTGTGGTGGTGGTTGTTGTTGTCACAGTGGTTGCAGCGGTGGCTGTTGGTTCTTGGGTGGTGGCGACTGCCACTGGCTGTGCATTTGTATATTTGCTGGGTTTTGGGTAAATATATTATTTTAATGGGTAGGAAATATTATTTTAATGTATAGAATTGAAGAATAAAACATCTGATAAATGAGATAATGTAAAATGATGTGGTAAAATGATAAAGTAGGTTTTTGGTGTGTCAAAATAATATTTTTTATGAGAGAGCTGATGTGAATGCTCTACGGTATAATTTATTTCATTATTTGGGTTTGGGCGCCTGGCTTTCAGGTTTCTGGCTTTCAGGTTTCAGCCTTTCTATTCATTGTATTTGTTATGATAAAAAGCTTGGGCCTGCCTCCTGCCTGTTTCACGTTTGTTCAGTTTGGGCCTTCAACTTCAAGTTTTTTTTTTTTTTTTTTGGGGATTATAGATAGATACTATTTTTTTTGTGTTTTTTTTTTTGGGGTGGGTCTTATTAATAAGCCTTGTATTATGGCTGTGCTTAAATTTTTGTTATGCTTGTGGTTAATTTTTTTTTTTTAAAATTTTAATCTTGTGCTTTAAAAAAAAGTATTCTTATCTAATTTCTTCGGATTGTATAGTCCAATTGTGGACGCTAAATTTGCGGTTAAAATTTAACATTGATCAGAAGACTTTGTGAATGTTAGTTGAGTGAAATATTTTTGACAATCCCTTAAACAGAGATTACTGTTAATCTTCAGCAATTGGAATATTGCGTTTTTTGGTAGAAACAGCACAAAGTTCAAAGCTCTTGAACAGAGATTACTTGATCATCAGCAATTGGAACCCTCAATGTAGAACATTATTGCTATAGACTTTGTGCAACAAAAATATGGATGAATGGAAGATAAGATAGGAAGTGATTCGGGAGCAGAAATTGCAAGAGCTTTTGTTGGAGGAAGGGGATAGAAACACAATTCTTTCAACTCTCCATGATTATTAAGAGGAGAAGGAATTATGTGGACAGTATCAAGGTGGATGATAACCTTTGATTTAAGGATCCTAATGGGATAAAGTAGTACTTCATTTCCAACTTTAGAGGATTATAATGAGTCCAGCAAATTTCAATTGCCAGAGGATTTGGAGGGCATCATCCAAACCATGTTTCAAAGATATATATTGACAATGAAAAGATATGTTGGCAGTGGCGGTTCCAGAAATTTTTTTTCAGGGTGGTCATGAAAAAACTTAAATTAAATAAAATCTAATAAAAATATAAATTTATATATTGACAACAACAAAAAATAAAAGCAAAAAAAAAAAAAAAAACCTCAAATACATGAAGTCTTACGATTTTCTTCTACGAATTTTTTTATTTTGAAATCGTTGCATGATAATCTCATTATCAATGTTACAAGTTACATCTTTTTCAAAATTTTAGTTAAATAAAAATTTTCTTGGATTTTTCTTTTTGTTTGTAAGGGCTCAATATATTGTTAAGAGGAACAAGACTATAACTTTCACTACACAAATTAACATGGCTACATATTTTGAAAATCTAACCATTGAATTGTATGTTCTTAAAACACATGTCAAATTTCATGTCAATCGGATGTTATTTACTATTTGATCTACAAACTTATTTTTTGCGTATAATTTTAGACTACAAAAAACTCGAAATTTAAACATTTGATTGATAACATAAGCTATTAATCTTTGATATTTTTGAAGTTTTGCAAGCATGGAGGGTATAAGAAAAAAAAATGTAATCTAATTGTGAATTTGTCAAAATTCGTATCCAATAAAAAATTATATATCTATATATATATATATATATATATCGAGTGGAGTTGTAGCCTTAGTCTACAACCAAGTTAATTTGTTGCTAAATTTTGTCCAAAGTTTAATTAAATTGAGCTTAAAAAAATTTAGGCTGGTCACACATTTTTTTAAGAGTAAAAAAATCATAAAATTTTTAAATTTTATATATAATAATGATTATTTTTCCAGGTCAGGGTGGTCCTGTGACCACCTTGGCTCTAATGTGGAGCCGCCAGTGTTTGTTGGATACTTACGACAGAAGAAATAAAAGGCATTGTGTGGGAAATAAACTAATTAAAAGCTTCTGGCATTGATTGATGGTGCACAATCGTTTTGCAATTTAGGCCTATTAGCTTAAAGCATTCCCATCAAAGGAAGTAAAATTTTTAGCATATACCACCTCAAAACTCAAAATTTTAGTTTTTAACATCTCATTTTATAATACATCATACATCAAAGATTCTAAAATTTTTAGCACTTCATTTAAATATTATTTTTTTATTCTTTGTTTCTTTCTCTTTGGCTACGTTTGTTTTGGCTTCAAAGGATTTCCGGAAATGCTTTTACACCGCGGTGTGTGTTTGGTAGGTATTGAAAATTGGGTCAAACGGAATTGGTATTCCGCATTAACAGTAAAATAAGGCATTTGGGGCATAAAACCATTTCAGTGCCTATTTTACCTTTAAATGAATTACACCTTTCACACGCACTCCTTACAGACATCATTGGTACTCTCCAAGCTCATCAGTTGTGACTGAGCTCCACCCTCTCCCTCATGCTAAACGCAGTCGATCCTTTCCCTCACGCTAGTCCGAGCTTCCACCCACAGTCCGACGAGCGCCGTCAATCCACCCACGGTGAGTTTCCTCCACTGTTTGAGTTCATTTCAGTCTGACAACCTCACCTCACCTCCGATCCACCCTCTATTTGAGTCCGACGATTTCCATTTCCAGCCGAGAAAGAGAAAGATTGAACCAAGTCTAATCATCGCCGCTGCCTGAAGCCTGATGCCACCATGCTCTATATTGCCTCATCCTTCTCTCGATCTCGTCACCGCTGCCCTTTGGGTTAGATCATCTCCTTTCGATCTCGTTGCCACCATTCGCCGAATTGCATTCTCTCTCTTGCCCTCCGACCAACCAAGGTCGAATTGGACACTGCATGTCATTGATCTAGTGTCTTCTCTCTCTCTCATCTCACTTTTTCTCTCTAAGTCGAACCAAACCCCCAACTGGCTTTTATGCCTGATTTTCATTTTCTTTGAACTCTGATTTTGTTGTTATTGTGGTGGCGTGGGCGTTGGTGTTTTGGTGGTTTTTGTGTGTTATGGGTGGGGGTATTTTGGTGGGTAGTGGTGGATTTTGTGTGGTGTGGTGGGGGGTTTTGTGTGGATGGCGATGGGTTTTTCTGTGGGTGGTGGTGGGTTTTGTGTGGGTGGTGGTGGATTTTTTGTGTGTGGTGATGGCAATGGAGCAGCGCTAGCGGTTTTTTCCCTCTTCTCGATCTGGATTTGGTGTGGGTGGTGGTGGGTTGTGCCTGTCCTTAGTGGTGGTGGCTGGCTTGGGTTTACATTTTCTGAAAATAGATTTTTTACATCAAGACCAAACGCAAGAAATAATTTTCCGGTGTAATTTTCATAACCCAGTCAAATAGTAGAAAATGTTTTCCTTTACGTAAAATATTTTCAACTGAAAATATTTTACACTTGGAAAATATTTTACATATTGCCAAACACAGCCTTTGTCTCTCCCTTTCTCTGAAAAACCTACCATTTTCTTTGCAAACCCATACCCACGGCTAGCCACTACCCGCCACCACCATCGAAAACAAAAAAATAAAAAATAAAAGCATTCGCTGGCCCCACCACAGCTACAACAACTGCCACTGTCACCACCACCCACAACCATGACCACTAACCACCAAAATCATAACCAAATCACAAATCCAAACCCACAACCTCATCACCATTCACCACTAACAACCGGAAAAAGAAAAACAACCCTCCAAAATCACAACCAAATCACAAACCCACGACCTCCTCACCACCAACAATTGGAAAAGGAAAAAGAAAAACAACCACCTAGAGAGACCCACACGATTAGAGACCCATTGATTAAAGACCCATGCCGAACTCTTAACTGATGACCCACGCCAATCTACCCTTAACGCTGACGCCCACGTCGGTCAGAGACCCACGCTGGTCAAATCCAAAATGCCAAATCCATAATCCACTACGATAGAGATAGGCTTGCCTTGATGCTCTGGCTTGGGTTTCGTCGAAAAGGGAGGTAGAGATGTCAAGTAGAGGGAGAGGGAGAGAGAGAGAGAGAGCAAAGAAATGGTTGGAGGCTCTCAGAGTAAGAATGAGAGACAGAAGAAAGACAAAGAAATGAGAAAGAAAAAAAATAAGAAGAAGAGAAAGCGGGCCCCATTGAATAAAAAAATAATATAAGTTTTACAATTGGTGAATAGTGTGGTCTCAAATTTAAGATTGCACTGTTCATCAATACAAAATATTATAGCATTTAAAACACTTGATGGAAGTGGTTTTTTTAGAGTTTGGTATGTCAAATGCCAAATATTTGGCATTTGACACACTTGATGGGAATGCTCTTATGGAGCTTCTTCTAAAAGATCATTGCTTCAAGGTTGTACACCATGTAAGAAAAGTGAGCTCTCCCTATCGAGTTGCTTTTCTTCCTTGCAAATCAATATCCAAGAATTCCATAATATTTCAGGAGAGTTTAGAAATTCAAAATGAGAAAGAAAGGGGATGGCATGTTGGGAGTGAAATAGGGCTTGCAGAAGGCATATGACAATATTGAATGAGACTTCTTGTCGGATGTGCTAACAAAGTTTGGCTTTAATAAGGTCACCAAACTAGACTAAATTGCAATTTACACTCTTAAAGTTTGAGTTCATTTTAATTTTTCTCAAAATATTTAAAAATTTGGATTTAGACCTTCGATGTTATATATGGTTTAATTCAAGTCCTTTTATTTGTGATGATAGATGGTCTGGACCAAAATCAATCCACAATGTCTCCAAAATTGTTGCATTGCATAATTAGAATGAGAAGTGAACGTATTATATAGTTTGAAAATTGTACAACACAGCTGCAACCCATGTAAATGTCCAAGGCCTCTCTTAAAAACCTTCTCCTAGTTTAAGGAAAATATAATCATTTACCAATAAGTAATTTCTCGACTTTTTACCAGTCACTTACAGATCAAGTCTAAGGCCTTGTCTGTGACTTGTAGTTTGAGTTCATTTACAGATTCTGCTGCTACATGGCATGCAGTTTGGAAAAGATACTAACAACAACATGTTATTTTATATTGTAGATTGTAGTCATAACATATTAGTCATTCTGGCTCTAGTTCTGTTTAACAATCCATTGGTTAATTTAGTTATTGCCCTTGAGAGGTGTGGTTTAAGTTGTTAGCGGTCTGTTAGCATAGTTGAGTTACTGTTTAGTTAATCCATTATAAATAGTCTCTTGTACAGTAATTCAGAGGTTAAGAGTGGAATAATACAAGTTTTACTTTCTCTCATACTCTCGGCTCTACGATTCTGCATTTCCCTCTTCTTTCTTCTAATTTTTCTTGTATCAAATACTTAGCTATCAAACGCTTGGCTATAATTTTCACACCAACCAATTCTCAATTAGTAATCTCCAAAGGTGTCAAAAATTAAGAATTAATATGTTGTAACTTATTAGTGCCGAAAATTATGAGCTCTACCTGCCCAAAAAAAAAAAGCAAGTTTAGATTTCTTAAATTCTAATACTTAAGAGTGGGGTGATTCAAGGAAACAAAAGTTATCCTGTAGATGAAGTTACAATTCACAATTCAAATGTCTAATTCACATGCAATCTATAATAATAAATTCCTAAATTTTCCATAACAACTTTAAATGACCACAAATAATTTCAAAAAGTTTGTCACAAATCCTGTTAATTTTTCATTGGGAGTAAGGGAAATAAAAAGAAAATCTGAAAAGGCCCAAAGGAAGCAAAGACGGAGCTAAGCTTGGCCCTTTTTTACATTAAAATATTAGTTTACATATAAGTATTAATTTTAACAATTTTGTTATATAAAATTACACTGTCCTTTTAACAATATCATTGATTCTTTTAAAAGCAATGTTATAGCCAGTTAGCCACAAACATTTTTACAACATTTTTATAAATTGTTGACATAGTAAATTCTTATTAGTTTGCATTTGGGCCACTTACAAAATTTTCTACTTACCAATAACCACTCAACACATCAGTAATTTATAAAAAAGTTCATAACTCTAATCATTTTAAAGTCCATAAAAAAAAATTATAGCTCTAAAATCTAAAACAAAATAAAGCCAAAAAAATTAGCCCAACAACAAATATTATCAATAGCAAAACTAAAAAAAAAATTAAGTCCATCCAACAAATTTTACTCAAAACAAACAATCCAGCCCTATAAAAAATTTTAAGCAAATAATTTTTTCCTTAACTAGCTGCAGACAAAAAAAAAAAAAAAAAAAAAAACCCTTATCAGCTAAATAGCAGCAGAACCGAATAAAAAAAAAAAAAAAAAAAAAAAAACCCTTATCAGCTAAATAGCAGCAGAACCGAATGCCAATGTCGCCGCGCGCAGCCAGCAAACGAACTGCCCTCCTAATTCCAAGTTCTACCTTGGGAATTTAGAACCTAAAAGATAGAGCACTGTCATTGGCAAAACCAAGTGCCTAGCAGACTTACTCATCAAAAAAATAAAATAAAATAAAGATTCGTCAGTCTTTAAAGCTAATGTCTTCTAGATATTTTGTAATTCACATATCAACACACAATTATGCACATAATCATCTATTTATTCATGCTTTGAACAAAATTTTGCAAGGGGCTTTTTTCTTTAACATAAAAAGTTAAAGAATGCAAAACACACCCCAAAAAAAAAAAAAAACCAGAAACAAAATGACAAACGTTACTCTATTAAATTAAATGTGCTTCCTCTCAATCAAATTAAATTTGGCCATCAACACGTCTCTTAGCCAATTGCAAAGCATCATTTGATTCCATTAGTAAGCTTTGAAAAATCTCCTTTGCATCTCCTTCTATTATAAA
This sequence comes from Quercus suber, assembly GCF_002906115.3. Lineage (NCBI taxonomy): Eukaryota > Viridiplantae > Streptophyta > Magnoliopsida > Fagales > Fagaceae > Quercus > Quercus suber. The sequence continues at coordinate 653,537 of NW_027069726.1, read as the reverse complement.
CTGTGCAAAAATAGAGAGAGCGAGAGAAAGAGGAGAGAGACGCCCAGAGGGGCAATCAGTTACCTTTTATGTGGACCAAAATTTCAGTTTCTGAAGCGCCTTGCAACGATTCCTTGATTGTACTGGTGGACGATCGACGATATGAATGTTGGGGATTCGAGCAATCTTATGCCAATCCTCGCCGCTGTCTTTCTTGCACCGCCTCTGCAGATGTGGACAACTTTCAATTCTCAATGTTTTGAGTGCCGTAAGATTCTGCAACTCGTCCGGTATAGACATTAGATTATTGCAGCGCTGAATTCGCAAAGAAGAAAGTGACGTGAGGCATCCTATCTGCTTCGGCAAGGAAACTAACTCCGGACATCCACCAATAAGTAAGTCCTCAAGGCTAGTTAAATATTGAATTCCTTCAGATAAAGAGCAGAATTTGTCGCAGTTCTCAATCCATAACCTCTGTAGTGAAGACAAGCCCCGCAATCCATTTACCGAAAAGGACAAAATATTTGTACAGCCCGATATAACGAGTTCCCGTAAAGAATGTAGGTACTGGAGTCCTTCTGGTAGACTTTCGAGTCCCTTACAATAATCAAGTGTAAAGCGTTTCATTGCAGTAAGATTTTGAAACAGTCCATCCGGAAGAAGTGTCGATTCATGCATACCTCCAATTTGAAGGGAAGAAAGTGAAGTGAGATTCATCACTGACTTAATTAACATTGCATTGTTTGTATAGATACACAAACTTGTAAGGGAAGGAATAATAGGCAATTCAACTAACTTTGGACAATCCCAGATATATAATGATCTTAGGCAGGAAAAACTCTCTCTTCCATCCATTGTTTGCCATTCCTCCAAATTAGCCATCGATTCTAAACTCAGTCTCTCCAATGATGGGAACGAAATTGCACTATCTCCATGTAACTCATTGCCAAGATACTTCACAGAATCCATGCCAATTATTTCAAGAACCTTAAGGAATGGTAGTTTGCCAAGAGGTGGCAGATGTTCACATCTTTCACACTTAATTAGAGAAATTTCAACCAGATCATGAAGGAGTAAATCTTGCATCCATGTTGGAAATTTTGAACCCAAATAGTTTTGAATGCACAACACTTTCAGATTTGAATGAGGTTGGAGACCATCAAGAACAGCTTCAACCTGTTCTGGTACAGGGCACTGACTTTCCTCCTGCCAAACTAGACTTAGCGAATGAAGATTTTGTTTCCCAATCAAATTTGCATTTTTTGCCTCCGCAAAATTTCTTACATTATCAAGTTCCTTTATTGACAACTCATTTCGAAGGTGTAGTCCTTTCAGCTCACTTAATTGATAACCATTTTCCTTGCCAACGATGAAGATGCTTAATGATTGGAGGCACGTTAGTTGTCCCATCCCTTCAGGCATACAAGTAAGAGAATTACAAGATCTAAGCCCAAGATAGATAAGGTTTTTCATGTGCCTCATACCATTGGGCAACTTATGAAGAGAATGACAATAATCTAGTTTCAGCGTTTGCAGGTTCAAGAGGCAAGTTATTGATTCAGGTAAAACATTGAAGTAGGAATAAGACATGTCGAGATACCTCAAGTGTTTTAAATTAGTGATTGATTTTGGTACTTTCTCTAACCGTTGATCAATAGAGTCCCACACCCGAAGATACTTTTGTTTCAAAAAGAAGGATAGAGGAGGTTTATACTCACTGTAACTGTAATAATTTGGTGACACAATGTATGAGCGTAGAGATCGGACTTTGCATACTTCAACATCCCAAGAAGTGCGTTGAGTATAATTCAAGTGACGAATCATTTTTGGAACTTTGACCTCTTTGTCAGATTCCACCACAATGCATTCAAGCCTCATAATAGACTGAGCAAGGTCATGCATAAGATCATGCATTGTACATGTTATTTCACTAGAAGAACGCTCCACAACATCTTGAAAGAAAGATCTCCACACTAATTCATTGAAGATAATAATGCCAACATCATGGGGCTCCAATGATTCTTTAGAGGGAATAAAACCATTAGCCATCCACAATTGTATCAACTTATCCCTATTAAGCTCGTGATCTTTGGGAAATATACAGCAGAAAGCAAAACATTGCCTTAGATGTGGGGGTAAATGGTGGTAACTCAACCTCAGCGCTAGCAAGATGGAATTTTCACCTTCTGGTAATTCCCAAATTTGACTTTCTTTCACAGATGACCACTCAGTTTCCGTACTTTTTAAGCTCATGAGGCTTCCAAGAGTCTTTATTGCTAGAGGTACCCCTCCACACTTCTTCACTATTTCCTTGCCAATTGATTCCAATTCTGATCTCTCCTTTAGCCTTCCCATCCCAAATGCACATCTTGTAAACAGGGACCAAGAATCATTCTCTGACAAACATCCCATGTTGTGTATAGGTAGTGTGGCCATCATAAGCGCTACATTCTCAATCCGGGTTGTCACTATAACCTTACTTCCGTTCGATCCACACCTCAACACCTCTTTTAAGCCATTCCATTTGTCATGGTATTCGTTCCAAACATCGTCCAAAACAAGCAAAAATCTCCTCCCACGCAATTTTTCCTGCAAGCGTTGCTGTAATGGGTCCAATTCTGAAAGATTACATGCACTACCATCAATGGACTCTATGATTGCTCTCACCAATTTTCTTATATGGAAATCATCTGATACACACACCCAAATTCTCATATCATAATGCCTTTGCACCCTAATATCATTGTAGATCAACTGTGCAAGTGTTGTTTTTCCCATGCCCCCCATACCCCATACGGCATAAATGGCGAGATTATCTTGATCAGACAGATTAGTGAGCAATACTTGAATGATTTTTTCTTTCTCTTCACCTCTTCCATAAATCTCACTTTCATTCACAAGTGAGCCAGTTTGTCTTCTTTCTATATCAAAGACTTCCATGTTTATATCTCCCTCTCTCAAGTGAAACTTAGATCTCTCCATAGAAATGGATTCTAGTCTATCCCTCACATTCTTCAGTTTATGTGCCATCTTCATGCGAAATATAAGTCGGTTTTGAAGAGAAAAGAAGCTACTTACTTGGCTTTTCACACCTTTCTCTTTCTCCGCCTTTTGTATTAGAGCTTCAGTTGCAAACTCGTCCAGAACATCATCTGCATCATAAGCTCCTTCTTTGAGCTTTCTCAGCCAATTCCTGATAGCCTCACTCTTCCACTGCTTCTCCTCTGCATCTTGCAGAACAGCTTGGATGGTGGAAAGTGTGCTTTCAAGGTTGTCAAGCTCAGCTCTCAGGTCCAAAGCAACTCCCAATTCTTGAAGTGCTGAAGTATTCAAGTTACCCACCATAGAGCTCACCAGGGCAGATAGAAGTATGTCTGCCATTCCCTCTCTCTCTCTCTCTGTGTCTCTCTTTCTCACTCACTCACTCTGGCAACAAAATGCTATTGGAATACAGGATAGCTCAGGGGAAGTGAATTGCCTAAAGGGAATTGCGTAGTTACTTTACCAGTTAAAGTCTTTCTACCTTTGGCTCCACGCGGTGTGGACTTGACTCAGGCAGCATATTCTGCTTTGGATTCTAAATTGTTAATGTCCTTTGATTGGCTAGAGAGTCTACATCTGGCTCCACACGGGATTGACTTTACGACCGATTGATCAGGGGTAGCCCACGCGGGTTTCTTTCTTCTTCAAAAAGTCTTGTTACTTTGGGACCTTGAGAGGAATTTTCCTGCATCATTGGTTTTGTAATTCCATTAGTCATCTGATTTATGATTTTCCGTGTGTATAATCAATTGCTTAAGATAGAACCGTGCTGCAAATTGTTAAATCTGCCACCAATTCTGTCGAAGAATCAGCACTCACAGCCTCTTTAATTACGTAAACCCCAATGTAATTTAAAACACACCACTTCATTGATGTGCACAAAGCAATATCAATCTTCCTGCCATTCAGTCCTTCAAATATTTAAAGTAAATCATTTAAGTCTTTTTTTCCTAAAAAATTTGACCACAAAGTATTTGAAATTTATTTAGAAACGCGGTTTCTACTAAGAAAATTTCATGTCCTTGCTTTTTCTGTGCCATTTCACCTAAGTATCTTGCAGTGTTCTGAATGTATGGGACACGTTACTAAATGTAATCTTATGATAAGAGGCTAACATGATAGAAAACAGATAATCAAGTAAATAATCCATGAATTTTTTTTTGCTTCACATAATAAATTCTCAAGGTGGACCAAAAGTAGTAATAAAAAAAAGCAGCAATCTTAATTTGACCCCTCAAAGATAAAATCCCAATCCTTTCAGTAATACAAACAGAGTTAAGGGTTTCGCATTTAAGAATTCAATTTTTAAAACTAATGGGCCTATAAAATGTCATATTTTTAAAATTTTAAATGACATAACATTCAATATATTTTTATTTTTTAAATTAGTAATATTTAATCTAAGTCATAATACATACCCGTTTAATATGAAAAAGATTAATTTCTAATAGAATACATGTATTATTTCGCCAAAAGTTTTATAGTTCAATTGACACATTTTGAATTTTATAACAGAGAAGTTTATGGTTCAAAATTCTTCTCTTCCAACTATAGAATTATGACCAAAAAAAAAAAAACATAAAAATTATTTAGTCTTTAAATTTCAGGTATATTTTTTTTAATAATTCATTTAACGCATAAATATGTCAACATCTCATTTTACATTTTTTTTTATATGACTTGCATATTTGCAAAACAATATTAATAAAACAACTACAATTGGGTTCATTATTTTTTAGGGCCACCAAATGGGCTGGTTTGAATCTTTGTATAAGATGTTGGGCCTTGTCTGTCTTTCGAGTTTTTATAATTTCTCTCTTCTAATTTCTTTTGGACCTTGACCGCTTCTTGCTCATCCAGCTAATTACTAGTTTTTTTTGATGAATCCAACTAATTACTAGTTACCACTTACTACACCATTTTCACACATACGGGAAAATAAGTGGACTGTTCCATTTTTCTGCTACAGCCAAGATGAAAGATGACTTTTAATTATTTTTTATTTATAGAAATGCTATGTTGGCAACTTTTTTACAACAATTTTAACATTTCTCGATAAATTCTAAATGACAGGTTGTTAGTAATTGTTACTATTGAGTAAAAAATTAATTACAGTTATGAATTCAAATTTAACCAGTAATATATACTTATAATTTGTTGTGAAAATATTGTGAACATAAAACTTTTTATTTATTTATAGATTTACCTGAAGTATTAGGGATTCAGTATTCACAATACTAGGCAAGATTCAGTATCCTCTTGTTGAATTAGGCAAGATTTAACCCCAAGGAAAGAGTATATGCCTTTTTTCCCCCTTCTTGCCATGGTCTTGGACTCTAGGCATCATTTGGGGCATTGGTAATAGTAAAACTTCCATAGATCCTGGTTTAATAGGGTTGTTGCTTGTTAGTGCAGTCAGTTATACATGTGATACCCCAATTTGATTGATTGTGTGATGTGTGTGACTGTGTGATGAGTCCAACATTGGATATTTACTAGGTAGATCTGTGCTTTATTAACAACTAAAAGGAGCCTCAGTTGTGACTAGTCCTTTTGAGATATAGCGCAGATGTGGCTAGCGCTTTTCCTTGGGTTGTTACATATAGTATCAGAACCGGTCTGGTAATTTCGTGTGGGCTCAAAGACACTGCTCCACAAAGTGGGCTCTAACGTTAGGGATTTAAGTAGGGGAGATTGTGATACTCCAATTTGATTGATTGTGTGATGTGTGTGGGTATGTGATGAGTCCCACATCGGGTATTTACTGGGTAAATCTGAGCTTTATTAACAACTAAAAGGAGCCTCAATTGTGATTAGTCCTTTTGAGGTATAGTGCAGATGTGGCTAATGCTTTTCCTTGGGTCATTACATATGGTATCAGAATCGGCTTGGTAACCTCGTGTGGGCTCGGAGACATTATCTCATAAAGTGGGCCATAACGAAGACGTTAGGAATTTAAGTGGGGGAGATTGTGATAACCCAATTTGATTGACTGTGTGATGTGTGTGAGTGTGTGATGAGACCCACATTGGGTATTTACTGGGTAGATCTGAGCTTTATTAACAACTACAAAGAGCCTCAATTGCGATTAGTCATTTTGAGGTATAGCGTAGATGTGGCTAGCGCGTTTCCTTGGGTCATTACAATACAACTGCATTGGAAATACATGCTTTCATTCCCCTATTAGGCACTCGCACTCGTCGTGATTGTGACTCGTGAAAGTGCCACATCCTATTGAAAAGGATACCCTCTCTATTTTTTTTTTTCAATTTTAGGCTACACATTTAAAATCCAACATTTTTATGTGAATCACACAAAATCAAATAAAAACGTGTTTTCACATTTGGTTAAAAAAATTATAATTTTTTTTGGAGGATTTGAATAAAAGTATAGTAGTGGGAGCTTCATACTTGGGTTGAGCTTAGCAACATCATCAGCATCACTGGGTATACTCTTTTTCTTCCTCTATTTTGGCACACTCAGGGTCACATTTGGTTAAAAAATAAAACAAATACCACGTGTTTCACACTTGGTTAAATTTTTTTTAAAAAAAATGGAGGATTTAAATGAGAAGTAGTAGTGGGAGTTTCATAAAGACTTGGTTTGAGCTGAGCAACTAGCACCATTAGCATCACTAGGTACTCTTTTTCTTACTCTATTTCGGCTCACTCGAGGTCTATGACTATGAGAGTACTTATTACAGTGGGTGGGGAGGAGTTAGCCCAGTTGGGCACTAATGCAATGTTTGGATGTTTGGAGGGGGGGGGAGGCATTTGATAGAAACCAACTTAGCAACAGGAGAAAAAGTGTCTAAATAGTCAACGCCTTCCTTTTGAGTGAAGTCTTTAGCAACCAACCTGGTCTTATACCTCTCCACACTCCCATTAGATCTATATTTCACCTTATACACCCATTTACACCTAATAGTCTTCTTATGAGAAGGTAAAGGAGTGAGAACCCAAGTATGGTTAACTTCAAGGGCAGAAATCTCATCTCTATTATAATTATTGAATTATTAAAAATATATATATATATATATATATAAACATTAGGTCTGAGGTTGCTTATGTTGCCCCTCATCTTATGGGGTGTCAAGGGTACTAATGGCAGCACAAATCACAAATGTACCATCCCTTGCTACCTCTTAGTAACATGAGCGGTAAATAAAATTACATATAGATTGGTAATAACCCAATTGACATTGACCACTTAAATATGATGGTCTTGAGTCTTGACCCGTATAAAAAAAAGGTTTGTTAGGACTAAAAGTAGCACTGTTATAAAATTTAACATTAAGCATTTTGAGACTTGTTCGCTTTCTACACTCAAAATTGTGGATATATCCAAGTCTTGAGGGAGCATTAATTTGTATGAAGTGATTTTTTTTTTTTTTTTTAGAGCCAAATACAGTTTTCCACATCAATAACCAATCCTAAATTTACATGTGTCATTCTAGTTGACATTATAATATTATATTGGAAAATAAAAAATCTTCATTGGTCACTTAGATAAGTCTTCCAATTAAATTTTGATATTTGTGGTTGCAAAAAAAAATTGTGATATTTGTAGTTGATAAATACCATTAGTAAAAGAAATAAAATATAGAAAATTATTGATAGACAGTAGTTCTAGTTGAACTTTTGTGATTTTGGGCTAATCAACATGGACCACTAATCTTCAAAAATATTAATTTAGAGTGAAATTCATCATGAGAAGCCACTAAGTGTCAAAACTCTAATACATTTATGCCTCAAAATAATTCGAAAAACATTCGAAGAGTATTCATTTAAATCATTATTTTAAAGTTCTACTAAATTCAAGCTCCAAGCCTCTATAAATTCTACATGCAAAAAAAAAAAAAAAAAGACCAAATCATTGAAGCTCTACTGATTCAAGTCTACAAACTCTTGAAGAACTTCCAACTAAAAGCCTTCAAATACAAACACAGAAAAATAAAATAAATAAAAACATTCAAAGAACATGAACGCGAAGAACAAGGTGTCTTTAATAAGCTCATATCCAGAGATTTATTGTATTTCCATTAAAAAGATTGTTTGATCTATTTTCCAATACAAGTCGAGAAGATTTCATTTTTGAATCAAGCCTTTGTTTGCACGATTCTTGGAGCAAAGATCTTTTCAAAGAGATTGAATCAAAGTATCATTTTCTTATAAAACAATTAAATACACTCATGTTTTTGAATCAATTTCAATTGTTTGATGATAGTTTTTAGACCTAAAAATACTAGCTAACCAATTTTAAGGCAATTTTTTTAATTAAATAAATTATGAACAACGACCCTTGGTTAAAGTGAGCAACATCAATATTGGTTCTTGATGTAGCTTTTGTCTTGAAAACCGATATATGGTTGCTTTTGAGAGCATACAGAGCCCCAAGATGCACAATGCGAAGCTCCCCAAAAGTCTCTTTTATGTCCTCTAGGGTTTTCTTATATAGCCTAGGCTTAAGTGCAAGAAATCCAAGGCATGCGCACTTGATGGGTTGAATTCACATTACTGTTTTGCTGCATTTCAGTTGATCCAATTTAAGCTTGATCAATTCAAAACTTCCCTATTTGATCAGTCGAATAGCTTTAGAACTGCATAAACTTGGAAACTAAAATGTAGATCTTGGACATGCATCAATGGGTGTTCATATGCACCGGTTAGCCCTTGGAACTAATGAAGGTGGTGGTGGTGGTCCATAAAGAATACAAAGAGGGTCGCGGTTTGATGTTCTTCCGTTGCATATATAGTAAATCTTTTAAGGAAAATGTTAAGAGTTATAAACTAATTTACAAATGTTGTGACTTGTGAGTGGTTAATGGTAAATTAAAAAAGTGATGTTAGTTGTAGGTCCAGATGGGAACAAGAATTAGTCCTAATAACAGCTTGTAAAAATATAATAAAATAGTTTGTGGTAGTAGCATTACTCATTCCAAAATGACTTATTATATGTTTGATTTCAAGAAAATGCTAAAACCATAAATTGTTTTACAAATTATTGATGTAAAGAGTTATTATTGATATTAGTGGTAGACCCATATAAAAATTAGTAAAAATTACTACATCTATAATTTATAAAAATATTATAAAATAGTTTATATATAGCATTCCTCAATGTTGTTTGTGGACAGCAATGAATAATATAACTCTCCTACGACAATACTACTAACAATGAGGCATTTACTTTGACTTGCAATTCATTTAGGAAATACCCTTCTTACATACTATCAATATATAGCTTCTCTTCTTAATCATTCTCTTCCATAACATCTCTCTCTCTCTCTCTCTCTCTCTCTCTGAGCAATGAGGAACCCTCCCCACCTCTTGTTTTTCTTCTTCCTCCTCCAACTTGCCAGTGGCTTGCAGCCCCCTTATTCTCCGACCATTAATATAACAGTCAACTGTGGCTTCAGCGGCAACACTTTTGCAAGAGATAATCGGATCTGGTTGGGAGACATCAATTCCGATTTCGGTCCTTTTGAACTTCAAAACAACTCATCAGTAATCTCCACAGCAGCTAAACAACCAACCGAAGTCGACCCAATTCCCTACTACACTGCACGCCTCTCCTACTCCGAATTCACATACATGTTCTCTGTCACCCCAGGCCAACTCTTCATTCGCCTCTACTTTTTCCCAGCTTCATATCAAAACTTTGACCGCTCTAAGGCCTTATTCTCCGTCAAAGCCGGCTCTTATACCCTTTTAAGCAACTTTAGCGCTGCCCTCACTGTTGATGCTGATGCTCTTAGCTTAGAAGGCTTCTCAAGAGAATTCTGCGTAAATATTGTTGAAAATGCTCGATTCTTAAACATAACCTTCACTCCAAGCCCCGGTAATCTAGATGCATATGCTTTTGTAAACGGGATTGAACTCGTTTCAATGCCTTCTAATCTTTATTACTCTGAAGACATTAGTACAGAAATTAAGCTTATTGGCCAGAGTACGCCATATACCATCGAAAAGAGCCAGGCTCTTGAGACGGTATATAGATTAAACATTGGTGGGGGAATGATTTCACCCACAGAAGATACTGGCATGTACCGGAGCTGGTCTGGTGACGATGCTGCTTACTTGACAAGTTCTGAAAAAGGCTTTGTGGACAGAAACACAACTATTCGCCTCCGCTTCAGTAAAATTTCTAACTACACTGCACCAGAAGAGGTCTATATCACTGCTCTAACAATGGGACCCAACAAAACCATAAACAAGAGCAACAATCTCACCTGGGAATTCTCTGTAGACGCTGGTTTTAATTACCTAGTAAGGCTACACTTTTGCGAGTTTCAAGTTGAGGTCACGAAAGAAGGAGACCGAGATTTTTACATCTTTATAGCTGATCAAATTGCTGAGGAACGAGCAGACGTTTTGTCTTGGAGCGGGGGAAATGGAATCCCAGTATATAAAGACTACGCTGTACTGAAGTTTGGTGAAGGCAACAAGAAAAAACTAAACCTCTCTGTCGCTCTGCAAGCAAACCCAGATGACAGGATGACTAAATATTCCGATGCAATCTTGAACGGGCTCGAAATCTTCAAAATCAGTGACTCCATTAACAATCTCGCTGGGCTAAACCCCGACCCACTTCCAACACCAAAGGTTGTAGCGATTCCCTTGCCAATCCAACCAAGGAAGGTAAAGAGTAACCACACCACAATAATTGCCATGGTTGTTGGTTTATTCTCTGGCATAGTTGTTCTGTCTATTATCGGTTTCTTCATTTTCCAACGAGGTAGGAGGGTTAATAAGGATGCCAAGAGCAGCAACACAATTCTGCCGTCTGATTTGTGTCGATGCTTTTCGCTGTCTGAAATCAAAGCAGCTACAAACAACTTCGACAAGCTCTTCATCATAGGTGTCGGAGGGTTTGGTGATGTGTACAAAGGATACATTGATGGTGGGGAGACCTGTGTTGCCATTAAACGGTTGAAACCGGGTTCTCAACAAGGGGCTCACGAGTTCAAGACCGAGATTGAGATGCTCTCCCAACTCCGCCACCTCCATCTTGTCCCTCTGATTGGCTATTGCAACCATGGCAATGAGATGATCCTTGTGTATGATTACATGGCCCATGGGACCCTCCGTGATCATCTCTACAACACCGATAATCCACCTCTTTCGTGGGAACAACGGCTCCAAATCTGTATTGGTGCTGCTCGGGGTTTGCAATACCTTCACATGGGTGCAAAGCACATGATCATTCATCGTGATGTGAAAAGCACAAATATATTGTTAGACGAGAAATGGGTGGCAAAGGTGTCTGATTTTGGGTTGTCAAAAATGGGTCCTACTAGTGTGTCCATGACCCATGTAAGCACAATGGTGAAAGGGAGTATTGGGTACTTAGACCCAGAGTATTACCGTCGTCAACAGTTGACTGAAAAATCTGATGTGTACTCATTTGGTGTGATATTGTGTGAAGTGTTATGTGCAAGACCACCGTTGATACGTAATGTTGACAAGGAGCGAGTGAGCTTAGCTGAGTGGGCTCAGCAGTGCTATCATAATGGAAAGCTTGATCAGATTGTTGATCCATTTCTATCAGGTAAGATTGTGCCGGAGTGTTTGAAAAAATTTGGTGAAATTACAGTGAACTGTTTGCTTGACGATGGAATCAAACGGCCGTCAATGAACGATGTGGTTTGGGGTCTTGAATTTGCATTACAACTACAGGAGAGCAAAAAGGATAGTGGAGCACAAACATTTGAGATTGAAGGCCATATTGAGAAAGTGCTCCTTCAAAGAACCGCAATTGAAGATTGTGAGAAGGTCTTTACTAGTAGCGGTGGACGTGGGTCAAATGGGGAAAGCACTAGCTGCAGGGTGAACATTGCAAGCAATGGAGACCAAAGTTCTGCTTATGAGACTTCAGATAGCAGCAATTTGATAGGTGAAACTATTTTCTCGGAGCTTATGAGTCAGAAAGGAAGATAAAAGGAATATGCATGGTACGTAGCTGACTTGTAAGTTATATAACAACTTAAATTAGCATGTTTTGTAGCATATTAAGACTTGCTGTCAAGAATGGAATAAGAAGCTTTTCTTGTTTGGAAATTGAGGTGCTAATGAGTTTTGAGTTACAAGTTTATTCGCAATTTTACTTCTATATAAAATGATTATAGATTAATTAATGTCAATTTAACAAAATAATAAATGATTGTCTAAATTACCTTTTTTATGAATGATAACACTTTATTTAAAAAGATATATGTAATAAAATTTGTAATATTTCTAACATCACACTTTGCTTATCCACTTAACTTCTTTTATATAATGGAAAAAGTCATACTAGGAAGAGCAAACTCAATTTTCTAGTGTAATATGCTGTTATCATCACATCCAAGTAAAGTATTCCAAAAACTCACCATTATTTTAGTTTGTTTAATTTGTTTTCATTCAAGGAAAAAAAATGCTGACCTAATAAAATTTTCCTTGTAAACCTATGATAATTAAGCTGGGATGAAGCCTCAGCTAGGTCTATATATAATGGGTTTAGTTAATAGATGCTCTTAAAATATTTGCTAATGAGTCATTTTAGAAAAATTTTGACACCACTCTTATGAAGAATATGACAAACTGTCAAGAAAAAATTTGTGTTCCACTATTCCTTTTGCTTGAGTCTAGTGCTTGAGTGTACTGAGTGCCACACTAGTCATAGAATAACTAGGTATGAGTGGAGCTGGAGTTTGACGAGCGATTGCGTGAGGTTTAGCCCTCATCGCTTAGCTCCGAACTATTTCGATGAAATGGGCCCATTGATGATGATGACTCAGCCGACTAGGACAATGAGTATAAGGAGCCCCCCACCGGTTCAAAACCCCATCCTCCCAAACTAACGAGGTAAACCGTAAAAGCATTGAAATTTCCTATTTGCAACGTCTTGAAAGTATTGCGCCTTGCCTTTGGATAATTTTTTGGTTCGTTTTCCATGATTATGGAGAGATGCTCACGTGGAAACAAGGTTTGCTTTGGTGAATGGTAATGGGTTTGTGTGTATATATATATATATATATATTTTTTTTTTTTTTTGAGAAAATGATGGGTTTGTATATTGTATAATTGAATTTTCAAGATGTTTAATTTCATTGATGGGTTTCCACGGAGTGTATTGGATCTAAAGGTTCGATTTAAATTTTTGTAGGGGTGTTTATTGAATTATTTCCACATAAAATGTTGTTTGATTTTTGGGAAAATGAGAAATTTCTTGCAAGAAAAAAATATAAAAAGAGAAGAAAGTGGATAAAAAGCAAAAAAAAAAAAAAAAAAAAAAGGGAAAAATTTATTACAAAATAAAAAATAAAAAAATATTTTTTTCTTAATTTTCTGGCATAGACAAAATAATGAAAAATTATTAGGTACTCTCAAAATATAGTGAAATTGTGCTCCGTTCTTTCACATTCATAGTAGACTTCAGTGTAAATGTGAGAGAAGAGAGTATCATTTTCCGTACTCTGAGAGTTCTTAATAATTACTCCAAAACAACTGTTTTAATGTATCAACCTAACAGTGTCGTATATTGTTTTGAGATTAGTGGCATTAAAGTTATAGATAGTTCATCTATATATATATAATAACAGATGAAACTGAGAGAAATTCAAATTAAAATTTCAAATTAGATTTCCAATTTTGCGCCACATATCTTAAATTATTTATTCTTAAAGAATTTTATTTCTTAATTTTAGAATCAAATGTGGGAGCCACATCATAAATATTCATCCAAGTGAGTTATTAAATACAAAAATCAAAGAGTCTAGAATAAATGAATCGTAAAAAAAAAAAAAAAAAAAGTGCTTCACAATAATAATTTTAAAAAATAGACAATTTACGTTTTATACTTATCAATAGTATTTAAATTACAAGTTTTTTAAAGAGTTAACAAAATATAAAAATAACTATCAATAGTATTTAAATTATATATATAGGAATTATATTATGCATCTTATTATATATTTTTAAGTTTATCCATGCATATGCATGGGGTTACAAGCTAGTTATTCAATAATAGATGAATAAAGTTTAACTACAAAATTAGTTGTAACTTAAAGCTATAACCTTACTCAATAAAATAAAAATTATTTCATATTTTAAAAATCCAACCGCTGAATTGCATGTTCTTTACACTCTTAATACGTATGTCAAATTTTATGTTAATCAGATATTATTTACTATATGATCTATACACTTATATTTTATTCATAATTTTAAACTATAAAAACTTGCAATTTAACAATTTATTGATAATATAACTATTAATCTTTAATTTTTTAGGTATTTTGCAAGCATGAAAGTTTTCTCCATCATGCGGGGTGGGGCGGGGCGGGGATAGGACAAGACAAAACCATGCGAGGCGGGGATGAAGATTCCATCATTTGGCCCCACCCCGCCCCATTGCCATCTCTAACGAAGGATATAAAAAGAAGATGTAATCTAATAGTGGATTTGTCAAAATTCATCTCTAATAAAAAAAAATATTAAGCAAGATTGTACCCTAAGACTACAACTAGTTTTATAACTAAACTTTGTCCTTAATGGACATAGATGGAAGCGAGCAAATCTAAATGCTATTTAACTAGTACAGTAGCCTTGATCTGACAAGGTATGAATTGGAATTCAAATACCGACACTTTTAAATCTCCTGAAATCTTTGTGAACTCATTGGAAGAATACCAATTCCACAAAAAGTGGTGTTTATTACACACTACTGCACACAAACATACACATAAGCACATGGTTTTTATGAAGAATAATATAGTTGAACTTTGGCTAATTAGATATGACCTTCCTTTATCTTGGAATTTGGTCTATAAATACATTATATTAGAAATTGGCTCCTTAATAGTAATGAATTGGCTAACAACCCGTGGTGTATTGGTCCCAAATAAGTTTATTTTGGTGTGTGTTTGCAGGAATTTGCTGAAAATAGACCATTATTCCATTTCACATATAGTCACGCATACCGTGAAGAATATGATCAATGCCATCTTTTGTATACTACTCTTATGTATGGGATCTCATGCGGGGCTCCTACCTTTGCTATGAACTCTCTACTTATATAAAAATAAAAAAATAAAAATTTTGGGAGAAACAAACTAAAAAATAAAAATAAATAAAAAATCTTGATCTATCTGTTTAATGAAAGTTTGAGTTATTCGGTTTACATCAATCACTTAATCATAATTCTTTGTTACATATTAAGAATGTTTCAAAAAAAATTTTCCTTAAAAATGATAACATTAGGAATTTGGATCTTCTCCAAAATGAGAACATATAGTCAAGGAAATTAGCTGAGGCTCGCCAAAAAGTCAAAAGCCAATAGTTAAAGTACAACTCCCCCTCCCCCTCCCCCTTCCCCGACTCCCCCTCCACCTAGCTAACTCATTATTTTTTTACTGAATTTTTTATGTATTTCTTCTTGATATGATTATTTTATATCATAATTATAATTAATCCAATTTCATCTCTTTTATATGTCAAAATTCATTCAAAAAAATAGAAAGAAAATATTTCACATTTTATCGTTGTCTTTTAAGGTTCAGAACTTATAAAAGGAAAGTAAAGATAGGTATACATTTTTCTATTTAAAAAAACACCATTGTTACCTTACAATTTATATAATGTTATTCTTTTAAAAAAAAAATTATATAAGGTGAATAGGACCTCAAATTGTTTATGTAAAAATTTATTTTCTTTAGAGAAAATATTTGTATTAGCAATTAAATATGGGATAATAACATAATAACATAAATTTTTACATAATTTTATCTAGCTTCTGTCTAACTATTACAAAACTTTAATTTCAGTCATAAATGGAATTTTGACTTTAAAAAAAATGGAAAACAGTTCATTTGTGCAAAGATATCCTTAACATGCCTATTGGCGCCAAAAAAAAAAAAAATGCTGTCATTTTGAGGGTCTTTTTTACATTAAGACTAAAATGCAATACACACCATAAATTTCAAATTTATTCAACTAAAGTCTCTCTGTCAACTTCTATTAAATTTTAAAAAAAAATTATAGAAAAATGTGGGGCCTGTTAGCTAAAAAGGTATAGTAGTCCTCAGAAGTGGGCTCGGGGCCCAAAGGCCCGATCCGAGAACACGTAGTCGTCCGAGGACAGCCTAAAGAAGTTTTATTCACGTCAAATGGGTGATATGAAAGAAATAAATAGGTATTATATACAGCGGTATAACACACGTCCGAGGACGCCAAAGTCCGAGGTGAAGGTAACCTTCGTGCTGGCGGAGAGATTCCGCCAGGTTGTATCTGAACTGGAAATTGGATATAGCTTAAAGAGGCNGAAGTAACCTCTTTAAACAATTATGAATGAATTATCGTTGAGCTTTCCCATAAAAAAAAAAGAAAAAAAAAGAAAAAAAAAAAGAAGACTTGCTGTCAAGAATGGAATAAGAAGCTTTTCTTGTTTGGAAATTGAGGTTTTTTTTTTTTTTTTTTTTTTTGAGTAAACAATAATATTTATTAGAACATACACGAAAATATTAATAGTGTTTTAAACCGGGTTTATAATATATTACATAATTAGAGTACAACTACAAGTTTATTCGTAATTTTACTTCTATATAAAATGATTATAGATTAATTAATGTTAATTTAACAAAATAATAAATGATTGTCTAAATTACCTTTTTGTGAATGATAACACTTTATTTAAAAAGATTTATATAGTAAAATTTGTAATATTTGTAATATTACAATTTGACTTCTTTAATATAATGGAAAAAGTCATACTAGGGAAGAGCAAACTCAATTTTCTAGTGTAATATACTGTTATCATCACATCCAAGTAAAGTATTCCAAAAACTCACCATTATTTTAGTTTGTTTAATTTGTTTTCATTCAAGGAAAACAAATGCTAACCTAATAAAATTTTGCTTGTAAACCTATGATAATTAAGCTGGGATGAAGCCTTAGCTAGGTCTATATATAATGGGTTTAGTTAATAGATACTCTTAAAGTATTTGTTAATGAGTCATTTTAGAAAAATTTTAATACCACTCTTACGAGAAATATAACAAATTGTCAAGAGAAAATTTGTGTTCCACCATTCTTTTTGCTTGAGTCTAGTGCTTGAGTGTACTAAGTGCCACACTAATCATAGAATAACTAGGTATGAGTGGAGCTGGAGTTTGACGAGAGCGATTGCGTGAGGTTTAGCCCTCATCGCTGAGCTCCAAACTATTTCGATGAAATGGGCCCATTGATGATGATGAATCAGCCGACTAGGACAATGAGTATAAGGAGCCCCCCACCGGTTCAAAACCCTATCCTCCCAAACTAACGAGGTAAATCGTAAAAGCATTGAAATTTCCTTTTTGCAACGTCTTGAAAGTATTGCGCCTTGCATTTGGATACATTTTTGGTTGGTTTTCCATGATTATGGCGAGATGTTCACGTGGAAACAAGGTTTGGTTTGGTGAATGGTGATGGGTTTGTATATTGTATAATTGAATTTTCAAGATGTTTAATTTCATTGATGGGTTTCCACCGAGTGTATTGGATCTAAAGGTTTGATTTAAATTTTTGTAGGTGTTTATTTCCACATAAAATGTTGTTTGATTTTTGGGAAAAATGAGAAATTTCTTGCAAAAGAAAAATATAAAAAGAGAAGAAAGTGGATAAAAAGAAAAAAAGAAGGAAAAAATTATTACAAAATAAAAAAGGAAAAATATTTTTTTCTTTGCTGGCACAGACAAAATAATGAAAAATTATTAGGTACTCTCGAAATATAGTGAAATTGTGCTCCATTCTTTCACATTTATGGTGGACCTCACAGTAAATGTGAGAGGAGAGAGTATCATTTTTCGTACTCTGAGAGTACTTAATAATTACTCCAAAACAATAGTTTTAATGTATTAACCTAACCATGTCGTATATTGTTTTGAGATTAGTGGTTTATCTATATATATAATAATAGGTGAAACTAAGAGAAAATCAAATTAAAATTCTAAATTAGAGCTCTAATTTTGCGCCATATGTTTTAAATTATTTATTCTTAAAGAATTTTATTTCTTAATTTTAGAATCAAATGTGGGATTACATCATAAATATTCATCCAAGTGAGTTATTAAGTATAAAAACCAAAGAGTCTAGAATAAATGAATCGTTAAAAAAAAAAAAGTGCTTCACAATAATAATTAAAAAAAAAAATGGACAATTTACATTTTATACCTAACTAGTTGCTAACCTGTGCTATGCACGGGAACCTACCTATTTGTGAGGTAAACTAAAATATTTTTATAAAATATTTAAGAAACTACACCATTAGTGCATGATTTACTCTTGTATGACTTCAATTTGTGTTATAATTTGATGAAGAAGTCGTTGCTTAAACGTGCAATGAGTTACAAAAAAATTGTCAAATAGTTTCAGATACAACAAAAAAATAACTCAAAAATTCAAATATTAAAACTTCTGAAAGACAAAAAAGTATCAAAGAATCAGATGATTCATTGCTTAGAAATCATTGAAATAAAACAAAATATATATGACTAAACAATAGAGAAATATAAGAGAAAAATGGGTTACATTCAAAAGAATAATTTCAATTATTGCAAGTTTTTTTATCTTGTAAAAAACGGCTAAAGAGAGTTTGGTGGTTCATGTAAGAAAATTACTTTTTAAAAAATCCATGAAAAACCATAAAATAATTTTTTTTTTTTAACAAAATAGAGGAGAAAAAAATAACATAAGAAGAGCTCATACCCCTACTTGGCTTTAAAAAAAAAAAATTGGGGTTTGCTTTGCTTTTATGGTATTCATGATTAACCTCGCAAATTTGGAAATAAATTATCAATGTTTGAGTTTGAATTTAAGTTTGACTTGTTAGAGATATGAAGTTTTACTCATTGTTAAGTTTGAATTAAACAAAAATAATTTTGTTTAAAAAATTGTGAGAGGTTTAGAGGCTTCGGTTATATATATATATATATATATAAGTTTGGACTAAATAAAAATAATTTTATTTAAATAAAATTATAACTTTTATTTAAATATTGTGCTGATGTGGAAAATTGTGAGTGCACGATATTTAAATATAGCAAGTGTTATTCAAAGATAACAGGAAAAATTAGATTATTTTGAACTCCTTTTTATTTCTTGAAAAGTTAAATTAATTTTTCAAATTTACCCTAATACATTTGCTAGGGTTAAATCTGACCTAATACTTCATAACTTTTAATACTTGATTGGAATTTTGTTTTTTAGTTCATGAGATGTAGGAGACACCGATGAATAATCAAAATGCATCAAATGGAAGCTTCTTGTTGGCTAGAATGTGTAAGATGACAAGGTGGACACGTTTTAGAGCAAACGTAGTAACTATTTTTTAAGGAATGGTGCGTAAAATTCAACAAACATATATCTAATAAAATTTTACTTAAACTAAACTATTGTAACACTTGATAAGATAATTACACGTTGAAGATAAATAATAAATATATATAAGATATAAAACCTAAAATAAAAAGAAAAAGAAAATAGTGGTGACGTAGAAAATTGTGGGAGTTCTAGAGGTTTCGGTTTTATGATAACGTGACGTGGAATATTGTGGAGCTATAAGAGGTTTCGGTTATATATATATATATATAGATAATATCCTTACAAAATTTTTTAAAGAGTTAACAAAATATAAAAATAACTGTCAATAGTATTTAAATTATATATATAGGAATTATATTATGCATCTTATTGTATATTGAATGTTCAAATAGCGTATAAAACACTATGAACGTTTAGACCCCCAATTATAAAATTATCAATTCAAGCTTAATGTTAAACAGTATATGTGCGGAAAATGAACATAAGCCAATAACAGAATTGAAAAACAATCTAAACCAATTAAAATCATATCCACAGCAGAAATTAAATGGCAAAGATTAAGGGAAGAGAGATGCAAATACAAGGACAATACAACGATATGTTATCGAAGAGAAAACCGAAGCCCTTGGCGTAAAACCTCTCCGCCGCCCTCCAAGCGGTCAATAATCCACTAAAGAATGAAGTTGGGATACATGAACAGTAGAAGACCATCCAAGCATAATCTACCCAGTGTACTTAAGCCTTCCAAACTTCTTACTCCAACGAGGTTGCGTTGAACCTTTATCTTTTTTAGCTTACCGGATTCCGCTATAACCCATAGCATCAACCAATAACCATTGGTCCATTTCTAACTGCTTTCCAAGCACCAAATAGCATTCTCATAGATGTGGGTATGGCGAGAAAAGGATTTGGGTAATGAACCTCTCAAGGATGTAACAATGGAGAGGGTGAGAGTAGAGGAATTTGACGAGTCTCTATGTAAAGATTGTGGATGAGTCAATCTTATTTTTCTTTAGGGTTTCTCTCTCAAAATTCTCTTTGGAAGTTCTACATTTCGTGGGTATAAGGGTCTATATATACTGGTGCGTGTTTGGAATGCGAAGAGTCATTTTTCCAAAACAGATTTGACTGACGACTTGGTCTCGCGACTTGACTGAGTTGCGAGTTCAAGCCGTGAGTTAACTAAATGGTTAGTTTGAAAATTTTGTCCTGTAGTGCAACAGCTGGCATGACAATTTAGCTTCTTTGCATACTTCACTCGTGTGCATCATCTGGCGGCTTGCCAATCGCGAGCCACCCGCGAGATCCAGTCGTGAGTCCCTGCTTCACTGCACAATTTTAAGCATTTCTTTACACTCTCTCACACACTACTCTTACATGATTCCCATCTAAGTACAGGGTTTCTAAGTGCTGAATTACAAGCAAATTGGTACGGAATAAAGCCAACAAAATGGTTGATAAAATTCAACCTTACATATATCTTTAAGTTTATTCATGCATATGCATGGATTTACAAGTTAGTTAGTCATTAATAGATAGACAAAGTTTAACTACAAAACTAGTTGTAACCTAAAGTTACAACTTTACTCAATAAAATAAAAATTACTTCATATTTTGAAAATCCGACCGTTGAATTGCATGTTCTTTACACTCTTAATACGTATGTCAAATTTTATGTCAATCAAATATTATTTATTATATGATCTATAAACTTATATTTTATTCATAATTTTAAACTATAAAAACTTTCAATTTAACAATTTATTGATGATATAACTATTAATCTTTAATTTTTTAGCAATTTTGCAAGCATGAATGATATAAGAAGAAGATGTAATCTAATGGTTGATTTGTCAAGTTGTTGGCTGCAAAGTTCTTCACTTCATTAACAATAAAGATCTAGAAGCATTTGGTTGCAAAACCTAATGGCGTACAAACGCAGTAGCTTCACACAGAGAAAATAAGTCTCTTGGTCTCTGTATTCGTATGTGACGGCTCTTAAAATAAGCCTTATATATAGGGTTGTGAGAAAAGAAACCCTAAACAATTGCATAAGCCTGGGCCGAATTTCAAATCTAGAAATTTGAAAATCGTAAGTCTCGATAGATTGAGCTACTGTCGAGCTATTTATTGAGTTTCACATTAAGTCTCGATAGCACACATCTGTGGAGCTATCTGTCGAGACTTAATGAGCAGCTTTTCTTTACTTGTTTCTTGGACCAATCTTCATGCATTTAATACTTAACTTGAATAACATGTTTCTTGAACAGATGTTGTTGGTTGCAAAGTTCTTCACTTCATCAACAATGAATATCTGGAAGCACTTGGTTACAAAACTCTATGGCGTACAAACGCAGTAGGTTCACACAGAGAAAATAAGTCTCTTGATCTCTGTATTCGTGTGTGACGGCTCTTAAAATAAGTTTTATATATGTCTAGGGTTGTGAGAAAATAAACCCTAAACAATTGCACAAGCTTGGGCCGAATTTCAGATCTAGAAATCTGAAAATTGTAAGTCTCGATAGATTGAGCTACTGTCGAGCTATTTATCGAGTTTCACATTAAGTCTCGATAGCAGGCATTTGTCGAGCTATCTGTCGAGACTTAATGAACAACTTTTCTTCACTTGTTTCTTAGACCAATCTTCATGTCTTTAATACTTGACTTGAACAACATGTTTCTTGAAGTACTAAACTCATCTTAAATATACTCAATTACAAGTAAAATGCATTTTGTCAAAAGATTAGCCAATTACAATAAAATATGACTCTAACATAGTAAATGAGATTTTTAAATTTTTTTTTTTTTTCAGATGGATGTCAAAAATGCATTCTTTAATAGGAATTTAAGTGAAGAAGTTTATATGCAATCTCCTCTTGGTCTCTTTATTGAATCGAACAAGATTTGTCACCTTTGATGTGCACTTTATGGCCTTGAACAAGCTCCACAAGCTTGGTTTGCCAAGTTCAGATCCACCATCTTTCACTTGGTTTACACTGCCATTACCTATGATTCTGACTTATTTCTTTGTCAACACTGACAAAGACACTATTTTGCATCTCCTGTATGTGAATGATATGATCATAACTAGTGATGACCTCGATGACATTCAAGAACTCATAGATTTTCTCAGTTAACAGTTTGAGATGAAAGATCTTGGACATCTCAGCTACTTCTTGGGTCTTTAAATCACTTATTTCACTGATGGACTTTACATTACTTAAACCAAGTATGCTTTTGAACTTTTGTCTCAATCTGGACTTACTAATAGCAAGGTTGTTGATACTTTAGTTGAACTTAATGCGCATCTGACTCCTTTAGCTAGGAAACCATTGTCTAATATCTCTCTTTACAGACGATTGGTTGGCAGTTTAGTTTAATTTCCTGCCACTCATCCAGATATTTCTTATGCAATTCACTAGGTGAGCTAGTTTTTGTCTGCTCCACGATTGACTCACTATGCTGCTGTTCTGTGCATTCTTCGATACTTGAAGGGCGCTCTCTTTCATGGCTTTTCTACTCTGCTTAGTCTCCTCTTGTTCTCCATGCATTCTCTAATGTTTATTAGGCAAGAGATCCCACTGATCAAAGGTCAACCATTGGTTATTGTTTTCCTTTTGGTTCTTCTTTGATTTCTTGGCGAAGCAGGAAACAAACCATTGTAGCCCGTTCTAGCATTGAAGCAGAATATCGTGCCCCTGTTGATACCACATCTGAACTCATCTAGCTTAGATGGCTTCTTAAGGATTTAGGTGTGTCTACATCCTCTGCTACTTATTTTTATTGTGATAACCAGAGTGCCATTTATGTTGCTTATAATGATATCTTCTATGATCGAACTAAATAGATCAAGATTGATTATCATTTTATCCGTTATTATCTTGTCCATGGTACTTTCAAGCCAATGACGAAGTCATGAATTTATCTTTAGGGGGTCCATAAATATGTATATATATTTGGAAAAATGGAAAGAATTCATAAAAGAGATATCTAGTAATGTCCCTTTCTTTGAATACTTTGAGAACCATTTTGAATGGCACAAAAAGTCTTGTGTCATCACCAAAACCAACTGGACCATAGAAGACAACAAAGGTAACAAAGAAGTTTTTAGGTCTAGTCACCCACCCCAGGAAGCTATAACCTTCAAACACCGTGGAAGCGATGTAGTTGCCTCTCCCTTCAAGTGTCCCACAAATGAAGAAAAAGTGGTCAAGAAGGTGATAGAGCAAAATAACTACAGTCGTCCTCTGTCTGTAACTTACCCCCCCTTTTGGTATCAGAGCCAAGTTAACTGATAGTAGTTGTTGTAAGTTACATTTATTTTCAATCAAGTTGGCGGTTGAATCACCATAGTTATCAGACAGAGGCCGACTGAGGCCATATGGTTACAATGGTGCAGGTTACAGTTGTGAAGACCAACTATGGTGTTACGAGTGTAAACTGAAATGTAAAGGGGGATTGCCATCTATTTACAAGATTAAGGGTTGTAAAGGAGAGGGTTGTGAAGTAGTTTTTCCAAACTGGACTAAAAATAAGCTTGCCTCAGACTAGAGTTGTAGTTGTCTTATATAGCTGAAAAGAGCCATGAAATCCGCTGAAGACTACTAGAAATCCGGAAGGTGAAATGCTTTTACTGGGGGTGAAACCTTTTCAGTTGAAAGCAAACAGTGCTTCTGGATCATTGTGTTGGAACTGCTTATGAACAATAACCGTTACTGTTCATGAATAGTGCTTTGTCCCCTTACTTTTCTGCTGAACTATTCATTTATAGTATATATATATATATATATATTTGTGTATGAAATGTAAAATAGTAATGTACAATACATCATAACTCAATATGTGCTATAAACAAAAGTGTATTTAATTAAAATTAAAAAACCATGAGACAAGATTGACAAAATGATTTAATATCTTTAATCAACTATGAAATGGGCAAAGTCGCAAAACATACAATAACATAGAGTAAAACAATCAAAATAAAAAATGCAACGTACCTGAGAAAGAGTTAAAAAGAGGGGGTTAATTGGTTAACTAGGGGCATAGAGCATTGCCCAGTTAGGGGATAAGGGGCCCACGACATGAAAGCTTCAATATTTCACTCTTTCTTGTCTAGTTTAGTCACACAGTACATAACTTTTACTTTTAAACAATCTACAGCAGCGGTGAGAGGGAGGAAAAGGAAAGAACTGAAAAGGTATATAAATAAATAAAATTAAAAAAAAAAGAAAAACAAAAAAAGAAGGAGATGAATAAGAAGAAGAAGAAGAAGAAGAAGAAGGCAAACGCCAAGTAGCCAACGGAGACAGAGAGAGCGAGAGAGAGTCACTAGTGTGAGGCAAAATGTTTTTACAACTGTGTGGGGGACTTGGTGATGCGGCACATCAACAAAGTTTTTGACTTTTCAATCTTTCTACTGTTGTGTATAAGTAAGCCCTAGATGTGGTGGGATGAAAATTAGAATTTGTTTCCCTTTTATTTATTGAGGTAATTGTTAAAATACGTATGTGTTCATTTTAAAGATGGTGAATGTTTAATTATTGTAATTTGTTGACATATGTATTTATGGATTTTATTTTATTTAAATGAAAATTATGTTTGTTTTTAGACTTTCTTAAATACACACACACACACACACACACACACACACATGCATATTATCAAGTATGGGGGGCCAAAATGATAAGGTTATTTAAAAATTTTCAAATTATTTAGGGGACAAAACTTAGGTATAGTACCTTAGGTGCTGTTCCTTAGGTTCCCCTCTTAAGATTCAGCTATGTGGCTACTTAACTAAAAAATATTTTTCAATTCTATGAGAAAAAATTCACATGGCAAAATTTTAAGATGAGAACCTAAAGAACAGCACCTAAGTATTGTACCTAAGTCTTGCCCCTTATTTAGGATATTTCCCAAAAAGAAATTTAATTTTTTCCAAAAATTTTGGGGGCCCAAGGCCCCCCTCGGTCCTCAAGTGGCTTCGCCACTATCTCAAGCTATTCTCAGTCTCTTTTAAAAATTAACTTGCAGATATTTTCACCAAGTCACATCCTAAGGGATGTCTTTGTGATTTGGTTGATAACCTCAAGTTGGCCTCACATCCACCTTGAAGTTTGAGGGGGGCTGTTAATGTGTAATAAACTATGGGCTTTAGGCCCACCTTATTTATTTGTATAACACACATACTTGTACTGCACACCCTGTCTCTTATATAATGGTACTCAGGTATATTTTATTACTTGAGAAATACCATACATTAATTTAGTATTACTAACAATTATTATAAAGAGCAGTCTTCAAACAATAATTTTCACTCCATAAAAGTCTCCATTTTCTCAAAGAATCTCAAATTGGGTGGGGGAGGGGCACTAATAGAAATGGTGGAAGGAAACGAAATGCAATTGTTGGGAACTATACATAAGTGAGTGATGATTACTGAACCTGGTGGGCGGCTGGTAAAAAGATGGCGACATATACTCTATTCTATTTGATTATTACCCTAAGGTTTACCTTTTAATGCACTCAAAATGGCATTGGTATGATCACAATCATAGCTCATGCTTAATTTTGAAAAAGTGAAGTAATTTTGATTTGGACAAGATTTTCTCTAAATCAATTTAGAAGAATTTCCTTCAACTCACTAAATATGTGATGATTTATAAAAATATTCATATAAATTATTTAAATAAACCACATGACTCATTAAAATAATCATATGATTAAAAGTATATGTAAATAATAGTGTTTTTAACCGTTACGTAATTGGTTAAAAAAAGTTCCCTCCAAACCGGTTTGGAAGCTAACTTACTGGGAATTTTCTTTTTCTTTGGATTTAATTTTTTAGTCCTTCTCTATACTTCAAAATGTTTTTATAAAAAAATGATGGTATTTTAAGTTCACCAAATTATTGCACAAAAGAATCTTTTAAAGGTGGCACAAGACACCTAGTAAGAGGTTTCAAGTCCGTGACCCTTTATATATAGCAGTAGAAATGTGGACTCATATGGACTTGATATTTTTTCTCCACCACTCATAACTCACTACGTATTAATTTATGGCAAAAAATTGTCTAATTTCTCTCTTTCTCCACGCATGTGTCTACTAGAGAGATGCATAATAATGTGGAATTATATGAACTTTATATTTCTTTTTCTTCATCACTCACAATAAGCATGGCAAATTACAACAAAAATTATATAAGATATTGTGGTACCAGCATTTCTCTCTCTCTGCACGCGTCTACTGCTAGGTAGGTACGTATACCAATTCTCACCTCTTTGTCTCGGCTCTGATAGTACTATGCACGCTTTGTAATCATAGGCCTTATATGGTTATATATTTCTCCTATAATTTTTTTTTTTTTTTATGGAGTAATTATTTAATTCATTGAATTAGTACTCATCTTTTAAATTTATCACAGAACTAAATATCAGAAAAAAAAATTAGGAAGTTCAATAAAAATAGGCTTTGTAGTTAGAAGTAATTTTTTTAGTCAAAAATATTTCTTGTCCCTAAAATTTGTTTGAAGTTTGATTTTCCTACTTAATTTTTTTTTAAAAAATTCTATATATATATATATATATATTGTCTCTAAACTATTAAAAATATTACACTTGATATTTACTAGCATTCGTCACCTATTGCTCCTATATGACTAACTAGGTGATATTATTTTTAATAATAAAAGAATCTGATACCACTAATTTGGATCATTATATTAAAAAAAAAAAATATAAAGTGAACAGGCGATATGAAACTATTGTCACATACATATACACTATAAAAAAGAATACCTACTTTTTAAAGTTAAGGGACAACAAAAATTCAATAAGTTAGAGAGAAAAAGAAATATATATTTTTTTAAAGAAAAAAAGTGTAAAGTTTTCAATAGTTTAAAGGCAAACAAATAACTTTAACTTATTGTAAAATTTAGAGAAGAAAACAACATTTTTACCTTTTTTTTTTTTTTTAAGTAAAAAAATGTTATATCCCTAATATTTTTGCAATACTTTCACAAATTTTGAGTGACATGATGTTATAGGTTATTATTGATGGACAAAAAAGTAAGAAAAATACTATATTCATAACATTTTCACAAAATCATAAGTAAAAAATGTTAGTGGTGAATAAAAAAATAATTTTAATGATGAATTCAAATTAAAAACTCCAAACAATATTTGTGACCGTAAAAATGTTTGAAATTTTGCGTTGAGGGCCTGCTCAAAGATTCTGCCTACGAGGGAGAACCTACAACGTAGAAAGGTGAAGGTCAAGGCGAGATGTGAGCTCTGCTGCCAACAAGGAAACAACCTTAGACAACATGCCATATTCTGTGGGAATGCCCATTTGCAAGAAACGTCTGGGCCATGGTCCGTGGGAAATTGCAGAAATGCTCAAATGCAACACAAGACATATTTTCCTCTTGCTCCGTAGCTTGATGACAAAAATGGAGATGAAAGACTTGGAGTAATGGGCGATAATTGCTTGCTTGGGCGATTTGGAATGCGAAGAGGAATAGCTTCTATTTTGACAAAGTGCATATACAATCGAAGACTATCCTAGAGAATGCAATGGGACTGTTGACTGAGTATCAGCATCTCAATGCAGCACAATGTCAAACTTTGAGTTTTTTCTTGCATCTTTCCATTGGCTCTCTTATGTATTGGTTTCTCGGCCTCATTCTGCTAGCTCTATTATTATTGCGTGGCCTACCTGCATTTTTTTATTTTTCCTGATCTGAGCAACGGGTTTGCCAGGCCCCAGCTGTATACCCTTTCTTTGGTTCATTAATATATTTTCTCTCTCTTATCTCCCAATAAAAAAACTCTTTTTTATTGGTCTAAAAAAATATTCGGCGAGCGAGTGAACAAGATTTAATCTAAGCAAGAGGAATTTCTAATTCTAACAAGCAAGTATAGTGTTTTAAGATAACTCATCAGCGACACACGAAACTATGTTAACAAAGAAAAGAAAAAGGGGTGCGGATTTCAGGAAGCAGTACAGGAGAGCAATAAAATTGTTAGATTGGATATATATAATCACTCATTTATCCATTATTAACTAAATAATTTCACACCTATATAGCTATAAATATTATCCATTATCCAAACCCATTTATGTAGTTTATTCAGAGAAAAATGGGTTTGGGTAAATTAAAATTGTACCACCCACGGAAGGCAGAAATCTGTATAAGGTTTGGGTTTGATAATTTTTCTCTTTTAATTTCTTTTGGACCTTAACCGTTTCTTGCTCATCCAGCTAATTACTAGTTACCACACCATTTTCACACATACGGAAAAATAAATGAACTGTTCTATTTTTCTGCTACAGCCAGAATGAAAGATGACTTTTTTTGTTTTTATTTTTATTTATTTATAGATATGCTATATTGATAACTTTTTCACAACACTTAAGTCTTTCACAATATATTTTAAGTGACGGGTTGTTAGTGACGATTGCTGTTAAGTGAAAAAGTAATTACAGTTATAGATTCAAATTGTAACCAGTAATATATATTTATCATTTGTTGTGAAATTATTATGAACGTAGAACTTTTTTTTAATAGATTTACTTGAAGTATTAGGGATTCAGTATTCATAATACTAGGCAAGATTCAGTATCCCCCTGTTGAATTAGGCTAGATTTAACCCCAAAAGAAAGAGGATATGCCTTTTTTTTTTCCCCTTCCTACCGTGGTCATAGATTCTAGGCATCATTTGGGCCATTGGTAATAGCAGAACTTCCACAAATCCTGGTTTGATAGGGTTGTTGGTGGAGTCAGTTATACAACTGCATTGGAAATACATGCTTTCGTTCCTCTATTAGACACTCGCACAAGCCGTGATTGTGACTTGTGAAAGTGCCACATCATATAAAAAAGGATTCATTTTTCAATTTTTGGCTACATATAAGACATGACATTTAAAATCCAACATTTTTATGTAAATCACACAAAATTAAATAAATCCACCGTGTTTTCACATTTGGTTAAAAATTTATTTTAAAAAAAAATTGGAGGATTTAAATGAAAAGTAGCAGTGGGAGCTTAACACCTGAGTTGAGTTGAGCAACACCATCAGCATCACTAGTACACATTTTTTCTACCTCTATTTTGGCACGCTCGGGGTCTACGACTACAAGAGTACTTTATAATAGTGGGTGGGGCCTGGGGGGATGAGTTGGGCACTAAGATAGTGGCGTAGTGGTAGTATTGAAATGACTCTATTTCATCCACCCCCATCATTTTAGTTAATTGACAATTTGACATGCCCGCTATTTTGCAATCTGAATAAGAGCCACCGAAAGAATTGTAGAATGCAAGGCTGGCTCTTCCACAGTCTATTTAATTGTTAATTATTTAATGATTTAGGATAAATTTCTAAACACTCTCTCTGCAACTAAGAATATCTTTTGACAAAATGAGTCATTATAAAAGCACATACACTCTCTCTAAGCATCTCCTGGCAACCAAGTCCTATCAAACTACGCTTATCTCTACTATCCATAAAATTATTTTTTTGGATCACATTGAAAAATAAAAAATAAAAAAACTTTTTTATGCTTTATATGTAATACTTTGCAAAATTCTATTAGTGAATCCAATGGCTTAGTTAGGATTTTTTGGGAGAAAGCATTTTTTTTTTTTTTTTTTTATAACTATAATGTCTACTAGAAAATATGAATCGGATATAAAAAAACACTGTTAGATGGAAACTATAAAAAAATTAGAAGAAAATAAAAATATTAATTATGTATGTTCTACAAATATTTGCTATGTAAGTAAATAGAAAAATAATTATATAAAACGAAAAGAAAACAATTTAATTAGAGAAAATGATCTAATATTTCAAATAGTAATGAGAAAGAAACTTTTCAAAATTAAAATTGATAAAATTCTAGCTTAGATTGACTATACATATCATAAGAACGACTTAGTGAATTAGTTATTATTTAAATAGACAAGGAAAAATGTTAGCAAAACTGAATAAAATATCTTATTTAGTAATACAATATCTCTTAAAATGAAAAAAAAAAAAATTTAAATATAGAATTATACTATAAAAAGCTAAATAAATAATATTTAATTGATAGATTATCAAAATAATATTTAATTTATATTTAAATATAATAAAAAGACCTCACAATACATTTTCTTTTTTGGGGTACAGTTTTGCAACCACTGAGTTAATTACATCTTTTCAAAGAATTGTGGCTCTTCTTAAAAGGTTCTATAACTTTTAGCCCATATTACAATTTTTAGGGGGGACACCACTCCTAAAGACTTCTTATAATAACAATATTATAGATATACCCAATTTCATAACACGTTGATATAATTTAAAAAAAGTGGATATGTGACTATAAATAGGATATTAATATTGCACATCATTGTCAAATTATTTTAATATCCCTTCACTCACACAATACTGTAGTATATGCAATCACCATCCTCACCAGGTGCTTATCATTATGTTGGATCAACACATTTCCATCTCTTCACAGGCCTTAGAGCATCCACATCTGGAAATCTCATCCCATTCTATTTTACCATCCCAAAAAGCAGCTTTATCAATTAGCTATATATCACTCTAACAATTCTTTTTTGAAATAGTCCAAAAATTACTTAACAGATGTATTATAATTTTACTTATCCAGGAAAAAAAAAGTGTATTAGACAAGATGAATAAAATATGCTTAAAAAAACTGGTTTTGTAGCTCAACAATTCTTTTTTTGAAGTAGTCCATTTTGGCTATCTTTATCTTTTTTTTTTCTTGAAAAAAAAAGGGGTCTTGAATTGACACATTACCGACGTTCTCTTTAAATGAATACAACATATAAATGATAATAGATGTTGAGGAATAAGGATTGTGGAATTGAAAGTTTATTGAATACAACATATAAATGATAATATGTTGTAACTTGGTAGTGCCGAAAATTATGAGCTCTACCTGCACTAAAAAAAGCAAGTTCAGATTTCTTAAATTCTAATACTTAAGAGTGGGGTGATTCATTCAATGGAATCATCACAGTAACAGAGAGAGGTCTAGATAAGAGGGTATAGTATCTTGTAGACATGTACAATAAATAATCCAACTCTGCTGTGCTAGATATTGATGCTAAAGATAATGACATTTGAGTAAAGGTTTGTCTGGTTTAATCTTTACTTGATCATGAGTTGTAAACATCAGTGTATTTGTATGCTATACTATATGTACCAAAAAGAAAACTGTAATTTACTAATGAGATATCTCTAATTTATTATACAATACATAACCGGAGAAGTCCTCCAATTATTGCGCATATTGCGTAGTGCAATATGTGTGTATATCACAGGAGAGTAGTTTTATGATTGGTTCTCTATATTTTGAACTCCCTTTAAATAATATTTTTCCATTTGGAGAACTTTGGGACTCTTAAGTTGTGGACTAAACAGATTGAATTTAATTTAGAAAAATCCCCTGAGAAGGAACCTGAAAAACATCTAACTACTTCTCAATAGAGCACTAATCGGAAATGCAGCATTCTAAATCTTAAGCATGTGAAACAAAATCAGTCTCTAGGCCACTGATTCCAATCGGATAGCAAAATCTCTAAAAAATGACATGATGATCTGGAGAAGTATTGGCCTTCTTTAAGTTGTGGCTCACCATCAACTTACCATGGTGGAAAAGGGTCATTCTGGGCACATGAGGTCCTCATCTTATGTTCACTTAGTTTTTTTGTTTAATCTTCCCTTTACACAATACACACTAACAATTATTCATTCTTATGCTCTTGGGTATGGCTGAAATGGGTGATATACAATGGCAGTGGGGCAATGCTCTTCAACCTTAGCTCACTCACATGATTTATTGGATATCTAAAGTTTATTGTTTACTCCTATCTTTATTTTATTTTTTTGGAGGTGGGATGGGGAAGTTCTGCATCTGCCAAAAGGATGAAGGACCCCAAAAACCATGCTCTTGAAATGGATTAAAAAAAAAAAAAAAAAAACCCTCTCCCAACAAAGAAAAAAGGAAAGGGAAGGAATGGGGTCTCTCAAAGCCAAAATTTAAAATGAGATCCCACCCATCTACAATAGGTTATTCTAGCTTCTTAGTGAGTCCATCCCTCACTCCAAGGTAAACTATCTCTACAAAACCTAATGAATATATCAAAAATTCTAAAACCAAAAAAATTCACATAAAACCACAATACAGAGTTTAGTTGCAAACAGAATGTGATAAATCATTTCAAAACAAAAACCCAATACAAAATTGGTTCTACGAATACAAAATTTGTATTTAAAGCAACACAATAGACAATTCAAGTTAAGTGAAACAATAAAGACTAACACAGTAAGAGTCCAGCCATACCACAATAAGTAACACACATCATCTCTTCCTCAATAGGATTATGTTCTAGGCCCCATACCAGCTTCCACTCCAAAATTTTCAAATTCACAAATAATAATAAAAATTTCCAACCAAATTCAAAATTATAAAATGTACAGGGCATTCAATAATCAAATAGAAAATAACTTACTAAATCTGAGTTTCCAGCCAGTTACACAACTTCTTAATTGGATGCTTACATAATAATTCAGCCAAAATACTTTGTATTTCAAACAATTGGATGGTTTCATATGTAGTTCAGAAGATGGTTATAAAGAGAAATAGAAAAGAGAAATGAACTTGCCTCTAAAAGTCTTGACAGTCAAACATGTAGCTATTATGATAAAAGGGCTTGGATTTTCAGTAAAGAAGCTCTCCTCAACTTGATTTGCAACTAATCCCCAAAGTGTAAGCTTTATTTCATTTCCTCTGTTCAAATTTTCCAATGTTACAATGTAAGTTCATATAATATAAGTGCATGTATTGGCTTATCAAAAATAAAAAGCACATGTATTGAAAATAATTTTTTTTAAAAAAAAAGACATACTCTATAGTCATGATATTTATGTTTCTCATCAACACATATGATTCTTTGATGCAAGGTTGCTCAATTGGTCCAACACCAATCACATTTGCAATGATATCTAGGCATTACAAAGATGTGTATGTAATTATTTTCATATATAACAATAATATAATGCATAATTATTAAAAAATTTAATATAACGCATAATATATATAGAGATACCTGATAGCTGGACATGTTTATTAACGCGTTCATGTATTTTATTGTAGACAACAAATTTGAATTTATGATGTGGTATATCAACATTAGTCTCCTTTATTTCCTTAATACTGGTTTTCAATGTGAACATGATCTTGAAGTCATTGTCTACTGGTCTATACAATGCATTGCCATCAACCACTTGAAAATAAGAGAGTTCATATAATTTTCCTTCTTGCAGAAGAGGGTTGAACTTTTTAGCAATATTATTTCAAATGATTGCATGTATTGCATTATTCTGCAAGTAAAGTGCATCAGTTTTATATAGATAGAGTTCATGGTTTACATAATGATTGAACAATATTAAAAGCTATAGAAGAAAAACAAACCTGCTCATCGATTAAAACAATATCTAAACTAATAATATCATTATTTTTTGAGTTGATTGCATTCCACATCCTTGATATTCTGATCTTGACTTTCCTATTTTCTTTGTGTTTGTCTATACAAAGCTGATTAAGGAGCAAATATTGCATCATCTTGGAACCTGTATAGATTAATAAATTTGAAAGTTTATAAAAATTCAAACTTTCATTTAGATACTTCATGGAATAAAACAAAACAAAGCAGTATAACAAAGACACCAAATAGTAATTAGCTTGTATTCAATTATCTTATAGACATGAAATTTAACAAAACAATAAGCATATATGAATTGGCTAAATCAATTTGGAGGAGATAAACAGAAAAATAAATAATATATAAAATTATGTTACCTTTATTAGTTGGTTTCTTGAGTCAAAGATTGGTAAAAACTTCTTTATACACAATATTTTTGTTTCAGACTTTTTTTCAATCTCATCATTAATGATGAGGAATTTTAGTCCATTTCTGCTTGTAACTCTAGACACTGAAATGTACAATTGCCCATGACTAAAAACAGGTTTTGGCAAATACTGTAGGACATATATGTTTTCACTTGTTAAGAACATATGTCACTTATTTATGTAAATTGGCTAATCCTTTGACAAAACGCACTCTACTTGTAATTGGGTAGTTTTAGGTGTTTTTAATATTTCAAGAAACAAGGTTTCAAGGTCAAGTGTTGAAGTTATCAAGTCTGTCCAAGAAAAAGCAAGCTGAAGTGCAATTTCATTAAAGCTCGACACCTTCTCGATAGCTACCTCGACACCTGCTATCTATCAAGATTTAATATTTCAGATTTTTCAATCTGATTTTCTTGGGATCCGTGAATATGATTTTGGGCCTTCTTTTCTTCTAACCCTAAACATATAAAAGGATTGTTTTAAGAGCCGTCAAGTGGTACACAAGTTGCAAAAGCATTAAGCAATCTCTGTTCAAGCAAATTGTGATCAAAAGACAAAGTTCTTGACCTAATTCATCTTCCTTCAAGAAGTTGCTATGTATTTGCACCAAAGGGTTTTGTAACCAAGCAGCTTCCTGTTATTCATCATAAAGGATGAATTGAAGAACTTTGCAGCCAACCTTTCTTCCTTAGTTGGTATTTGAAGTCGCGTACTGGGATCCGCGCATTGGTTAGTCACGTACTTGGGAGTCGTACATCAAAGGTGGGAATTGTCGCTACAGATTAAGTCCAATTGGGTATTGGGGTAAGGGTTCAACTGTAGGTTGGTAAGGTACTTGGGATTCCTTTACTTGTAACCGCTTGATTTGATAATAGTAGAGTTTCGGGAGTGGTGACCTGAAAATCACCCGGTGGGGTTTTTGCCGTTAGGGTTTTCCTCATTCGTAAACAAATCACCGTGTTATTTAATTTCCGCTGTATATTTAGTTTTTGGTGATTTGTTTGTGCTTCCCCGCAATTGCATGACTAATTGATTAATTAACAACTTGGCTAATTAATTAATTGGTTTAATCACAAGGGGTCATTCAGATTGTGGCCTATCAAGTGGTATCAGAATAGGCACACTCTGATTAGGTTTAATCTTTGCTGTGTTGATCCATTGACCTCTGTTTGTCATGGATAGATGACAGTCATTAATCATACCTCATTTATTTGATGGCACTAACTATGCATACTGGAAAGTAAGCATGAGAGCTTTCTTGCAGTCTTTAGATGAAAATGTGTGGCAAGCTGTAGAGATTGGCTGGACTAAGCCAAAAGAAGAACTAGCCGATTGGGATGATGCAACGATCAAGGCGGCTAACTTCAACAGTAGAGCGTTAAATGCCCTATTTAGCGCAGTCACCAATGAGAAGTTCAAGAAGATATCCTCAACTGAAACTGCTAAGGAGGCTTGGACCATTCTCTAGACAACTTATGAAGGAACAAAGGCTGTCAAAGATTCAAAATTTCAGAGGCTCACTACTAGCTTTGAAGAAATTAAGATGGTGGAGGATGAGTCGTTTGATGAGTTCTATGCCAAGCTCAAGGACATAGTGAACTTAGCCTTCAATCTTGGGGAAACCATCTCTGAACCCAAGGTTGTAAGGAAGGTGCTCAGATCTCTACCTGAGAGATTCCATGCCAAGATTACGGCAATAGAAGAATCAAAGGATATTGACAAGATTTCTTTGACTGAGCTGGTTGGAAACTTGCAGACCTATGAGCTAGGACTCTCCAGGATTGGCAAAACTGGTAAAAGTAAGAGCATGGCCTTGAAGGCGAAGAGCAGTGATACAGATGAGTCTTTTGATGATGAAGATTTCAAGATGAAGTTCTACATTACAAGGCAGTTCAAGAAGTTTATGAAGAATGCCAATGGGAGGAACTTCGACAAGGACCGCAGACAATCCAGTTCTTCTCAGTTCAAGAGTCAAGACAAAGGGAAGAAGGATGCTAAGGATGACGGTTAGTACACTGTTCCTGCAGGACCAAAGTGTTTTAGATGTCATGGATTTGGTCATATGAAGCATGAATGCCCTACATATCTCAAGAGCATTGGGAAGAGTAAGGCACTTGCTTCAACCTTGAGTGACATTGAGCCTGAAGATGATTCCGACAATGAGGATGACGGAATCTTAAATTCCTTCACTGCCACGGTCAATCCTACTGAAGGGATTGTTGAAGAAGTGGATGAAGAAGAAGAACTGGTGGAGTCTAAATTTGAGAAGATGGATGATTAAGATGATATCCATTCAGCCTATGAGAAGCTTTACAAGCTCTCTGAGAAGTATGAGAAATTGTACAGGCTGGCCACCAAAAAGCTCAGTGGTGTGGAACTTGATCGTGAAGAGTTATCCACAAAGTTTGATGAGGCGAATCAAACTATTGAAGCACTGAGATTTGAGAACAACTTTTTGGCTGAAAAGACCAAGAAGATTGAAGCAGAACTGTCACAAGTCAGAGCTCAATTGGAGAGGACTTCAAGTGCAAAGCTTGATGAGATGCTTAGCAATCAGAAATCTGCTTTAGATCGAACTGGCTTGGTGTATGGTCTTTCTTTCTCTAATATTACTTCTACTAGCAATATTGTTTTTGTTTCTCCTGCTAATAACACTGAAATTGAGAACATTGATGTCAAAACTGAATTAGCTAGTGAGAACTTAGACAAGGGTAAGTCTATCTTAGGAGCACCCCCTAAGCAAGATAAGAAAGATGCTAAAAACCCTAGAGCTAGGAAGGCTAACTCTCAAAAGTCGAAATAAAAGAAGCAGCATCTCTGTCATCATTGTGGAGCTGCCGGTCATACTCGACCAAATTGATATAAGTGGCTAGCCACTCAACAAAGCAATGGCATGATAGCATCAGGAAGCCAAAATCAGCTTCAATCCTCTCTTGCTCCTCTTGGAGATATTCTAAAAGCCCTCATGTTTCTTTCTAACCTGAACGGTTTTAATTCTTCCCCCTTACCACTGGTTCAAGGATTCAATCAAAGGAAAGGTTCTTCCAAGATGTGGAAGAAAAAGGACTCTCTTCTCTCCTTCTTGTTTTTCTTGTTTGTTGCATTACTTGTGTGTTTTGCATTTTTGTTGAGTCAGTCTAGTTTTATGCTTTGTTTTGTTTAACATGTTTTGTATGTTTACTTTCAGTTTTGTTTATTTTGTTTTTAATATAAAAATAAAAAAAATTGAAAAATCAGAAAAATACAAAAACAGTGTATGTTTTGTGTACTTTGGTACTTATGTACCTTGAATGGCTATTGAAACAAAGTTTCTAAACTTTGTATCATTTGTAGTTTAGATGAATATCTCTATGCATAACTAAGCAAGTGAGCTTTGTGGCTTTTGTTTGTGATGAGTAAGATTAAGTTATCTTTTAAAGCTTAACACTCATATCACTCTTTTTGACGGGTAGGACTAGAAAATCCTAAGAGAAAGGCATAAATAACCATTTCACCACTGTTGCCCGCCAATCATAATATGACACCTGTATGCCTCGGCATAGTAAAAGTGCAGTGTCAAAGACATTCGTATGCTTCGGCATAGTAAAAGTGTGATGTCAAATGCTTAACATCTTGGGTATTTCTTTCTTCTCTTTTTTTATGCCCATGCATGATATGCTAAAATAAAATAAAATATGCAAAGATAATAAAAAGCAAAAAGATAAAAAATGCTTTAAATATGGTTGCAAGCGTGTATTCTAGGAGATGTGGGAGTTATAGGATGTACCTCGAAGGTGATAGTCCCCATCAAACAATTATGATTGTGTGTGAGTTAAAGTTATTTTCTCATATCTCAGATCGTCATAACATGCATACACATATGCAATCTTGCGATGTTTTTCACACACAACATGCAATATTCTTTGCTACTTTTGATACATGTGCAGGTACAATGTGATTTGGCCATCACAAAGGTTTTACATGTGCTGATGTATGCTCACTAAACTGTCTTAACTTGTTTTTGAAAAATAAAATTGGTTAGACTTGTTTAGTGTGTGTGTGTGTTTTTGAGGATCCATGTGCTTAAATTTTTGTTGAGAGATGATTTTGAGAGCTTTATATGTTGAGTGGATCTTTGGTTGAGGTGTGTGTTGGATTGCATTCATGTCTGTGTTTTTCTCTTCTCGAAAAATTGCTTTTAACTACTGGCTCGACACCTCCTCGATACTTGGTCATCCTTCGAGCTTCTCAAGCCTTTTCTTATCGCAATCTCGACACTTGTCTCGACACCTGATGGATCGATCGAGAAATTTTCTGTCTCCTCGATAGATTCTAGACACCTGATGGATTGATCGAGATTCACTTGTTGTGTCTGATGTCTTCTTTCTCGACACCTGTCTTGACACCATGTGGATCAATCGAGAATTCTCCTGTCTCCTCGACACCTCCTCAACACCTTGTCGATCGATCGAGCTTCTTATATCTGAAATTGGTCTTGCACCTCGACACCTCTCGATACCTGCAGCTGTCGAAGGCAAATTTCTCGACACCTTACTCGACAGCTTCCTCGATACCTCTCGACACCTCAGCTGTCGAGAATTACTGAGGTGTCTATAAAAGGTCAGATCGCGATTTTCCTCTCATTCTATCGATCTCTCTCGATCTATCCGAAGATTTTTCACCTCCCAAACAAGTTTTGTCACTCAAATCTTCAAATCTTCATCATTTTTGGTCTTCCCTTGATTTCCATCACTTGGTATGTTCATTTTCCCTTCCTTTTTCATGCATTACATGTTTTGAAACCTAGGTTTTGGGATTTTTTATGAAATTTTTGGGGTTATCAAAATTGATGAGTTTTTCTTGAAATTTTGGGTTGGGTTTTCACTTAAATGCTTTTAAAAAGTCATACATTGCATTCCATGTGCAGTAGAATGATATTTACATGCATTTAGATGTGTGCTATATGTTGTGTGCTGGTAGAATTGGATTGGGTTGAGCCATGATGCATTTTGATTTGCATGTCACATGCTCATGCATTCCCATGCATACGTACTTATTGTTCAATATATTTGACAAATGTGAACTGTTTTGGGAACTTTTCTGATTGTCTTCCTCTCTATCTCTTTCTCATTCTTTTACGTTAGTAGTGTCTATGGCACCCAAACGTAAATCCACTCCTGCTCGGAACCCTATGCGTTCTAGAGCTTCCTGTTCTTCTGACTCTGCTCCTCTTAACCTTCGGTTCCGTGATGGAGATGCCCACAAGGCATTTTTTGAGAACTTTTCTCGACGAGGTGTTTATTCAGAACGCCAAGTCATTCTGGCGGACTTTGCCGACACTGACCTTCCCTCTGTCATTCACAGTAGGGGATGGGAGTCAGTGTGTGACGTCCTGGTCACTTGCCCTCTCGTGCTGATACAGGAGTTTTACTCCAACATGCATGGGATAGATCGTTCAGTACCTCTCTTTTTCACTTGCGTTCGAGGTACGCGCATTCCTGTCACACTGCAGCTGGTTGCGGATGTGCTTAGGGTACCCAGGATAGACTTTCTTGATTATCCTTCTTGTGAGTGTCTGAGGACTGTGTCCAAAGATGAGCTCATCTCTGCTTTTTGTCAGCGCCCAGCTGATTGGGGAGAGCATCAGTACACATCATGTAGGCCTTTTGCTAAAGGTCCTAGATTTCTTAACATGGTGATGACTTTTGTACTCCATCCACTCTCTCACTACAACTCCATTACTGAACCTCGTGCTCGATTTTTGTTATCTTTATTAGAGCATCTTACTATAGATTTTCCTTCTCACTTCATTCTTTCTATCATAGATGTTCATCTTGATGCGGCGTCCCATGATAAGCTCATCTTTCCTTCCGTTATCACGAGAATATTACGCCATTTTTCCATTCCCTTTCCTGTGTTCGACCACTTCACACACATATCTGCCATAGATGCCGCTACTATAAAACGTAGTGAGGCGCAGTTCAGGTTGCGACAGACGGATGCCACTCCTCCCTCCCGTTCGGCTCCATCTAGATCAGCTCCATCTATATTTGCTCCTTCTTCTTCTACGGGCGATGTATCTCTAGGAGACATTATGGTGTAGCTGCAGCGCATGGACACTCGCCTTGATACACTCTCCGCTGAGTTGTATCAGGTGAATGTTCGTGTTGGTCGTATTGCACGACGGCAGGCGACCATGGGTGGTTTTGCTCCAGAGGCTACTCCTTCACCACCTACTCCAGCAGCTTTAGATTCTGAGGATGATGAGGATGATGATGATGATGATGATGATGATGGGGATGCTAGCTCTACTGATGAGATGTCTACATGACACTCTACCCTTTGTCACTTGTGACAAAAATGGGGAGTAGTTTTGGGTTATGAGAGTAGTCATCTTAGGGGGAGAGTTAGTATAGGACATTTTGATAGGGAGAGTGTTGATATTTTTGAGGGATGTAGTGAGGTTCTATATGTATCTTTTCTTTTCTTACTTTTTAGATACATTGATCTTGTATATGAGGTCCTTTGACCATTTTTACATACATTGTACTTATACTTCTTTATATATGTGGATGTATGTTTCTTTCACCTCTCTCTTCATGTGTCGTTTCTTCTCTTTCTTTATACATATGTTCTTTATACTTGTATGCAATCTATTATTTCTGTTTCACACAAGATGCCTTGATGAGTTTTGTTTAAAGTGTTTCAGAAATACAGGTTGTCAAAGTCTACTTGCCATAAACTCTCTTCTTGCAAAGTTTTTCAAGAGTTTGTGTTAGGATAGATTTTATTTTATTCAACAAGTGAATATGAGTTGAGTGATTTATGACTTCTCTCATATGTTCATTTGTTTGCTGTGATTTTGTCACGGATTGCCAAAGGGGGAGATTGTTAGGACATATATGTTTTCACTTGTTAAGAACATATGTCACTTATTTATGTAAATTGACTAATCCTTTGACAAAACGCACTCTATTTGTAATTGGGTAGTTCTTGGTGTTTTTAATACTTCAAGAAACAAGGTTTCAAGGTCAAGTGTTGAAGTCATCAAGTCTGTCCAAGAAAAAGCAAGCTGAAGTGCAATTTCATTAAAGCTCGACACCTTCTCGATAGCTACCTCGACACCTGCTATCTGTCGAGATTTAATATTTCAGATTTTTCAATCTGATTTTCTTGGGATCCGTGAATATGGTTTTGGGCCTTCTTTTCTTCTAACCCTAAACATATAAAAGGATTGTTTTAAGAGCCGTCAAGTGGTACACAAGTTGCAAAAGCATTGAGCAATCTCTGTTCAAGCAAATTGTGATCAAAAGACAAAGTTCTTGACCTAGTTCATCTTCCTTCAAGAAGTTGCTGTGTATTTGCACCAAAGGGTTTTGTAACCAAGTATCTTCCTGTTATTCATCATAAATGATGAACTAAAGAACTTTGCAGCCAACCTTTCTTCCTTAGTTGGTATTTGAAGTCGCGTACTGGGATCCGTGCATTGGTTAGTCACGTACTTGGGAGCCGTGCATCAAAGGTGGGAATTGTCGCTATAGATCAAGTCCAATTGGGTATTGGGGTAAGGGTTCAACTGTAGGTTGGTAAGGTACTTGAGATTCCTCTACTTGTAACTGCTTGATTTGATAATAGTGGAGTTTTGGGAGTGGTGACCTGAAAATCACCCGGTGGGGTTTTTGCCGTTAGGGTTTTCCCCATTCGTAAACAAATCACCGTGTTATTTAATTTCCGCTGTATATTTAGTTTTTGGTGTTTTGTTTGTGCTTCCACGCAATTGCATGATTAATTGATTAATTAACAACTTGGCTAATTAATTAATTGGTTTAATCACAAGGGGTCATTCAGATTGTGGCCTATCAAATACACTCCAACATGTTGCAATGATTGTCCCTGGCTTTTATTTATAGTCATTGCAAAGCACACTGAAATTGGAAATTGTCGTCTCTTTAAAACGAATGGCCATTTTGAATCACTTGAAGATAATGTTATTCTTGGAATGAATACACATTTGCCTATATTAGTGCCAGTTATGATTTCTGCTTCTATCACCCATGTAGCCAATCTTGTTATAATGAGTCTTGTTCCATTACAAAGACCTTTATTCTGATTTAGGTTTCTAAGCAACATTATAGGCAAACCTATTTTTAATGTCAGTTTATGGTTTGGCAATCCTGGAAATCTCAACGTGTTCAAAAATTCAACAGTATACAAGATTTCTTGGTCAGGAACATTTGAAGAAGCCTTGCATATAGAATCTGAACTTAGATATTCATGAACTTCTCCATTTAAGGATGACACAATGTAGTCATTTAGTTCTTCTACAACTTCATTTGTAGGGGCGAGAATTGCCCTTTCCTGTAGGTAACTTGGATTTGTGTATTTAGTTTCCAAACCTGGATATGTGTTGTCTATAATATCTTGCATTGGATTCTCTGAAGGTTGGATAATCAGATCACTTGGAATTGAAATGTTGTTATCCCCATCTCCTTCTGCCAATTCACCATTACCTATTTTAAGAATCCACTCACTAAAGTCCTTTATAGATGATGTTTCTATTCCACTCATATTGTTCCGTAGAAGCCTCATATTTGTTTGGAGTTTAAAGACATGACAATCATTCCATAGACATGACTTGTTAATTGAGGATTGGACTATATTTTCTCGTCTTCCCTTTCTCACAACTGGAAGTATTTGTCGAAAATCACCACCTAGAACTACAACTTTACCACCGAAAGGTTTTTTAGCATTTTAAGGATCTTCAATTTGTAGTATATCTCATAACGTCCAATCAACAGCTTCAAAACAATTCCTATGTGCC
This sequence comes from Quercus suber, assembly GCF_002906115.3. NCBI lineage: Eukaryota > Viridiplantae > Streptophyta > Magnoliopsida > Fagales > Fagaceae > Quercus > Quercus suber. Next base: position 610,451 of record NW_027069726.1, on the reverse strand, counting down.
ATCGGTGCTTCATCCCTAAGTATAATACTTATTTTTTAGAGAAGTTCCACTGCTTTTATTCTTTGCTTTATGTCACAGGTAGAGTCATCATTTACATTAATTGGGATATGAAATCTTGAGTGAGCAGTCCTTCCACCAGAAAGCAACAAGGCAGCAATTCCTGAAGATGTAACAGCAAGAGCAATTTTTCCTTTTGATCTTATACCAAATAGGATGGTTCTATAAAGATACGTTTTACCCGTTCCACCATGTCCATAGATAAAAACCATTTCCCCTCTTTCAGTAGCAACAACTTCCATTATAGAATTGTAGATTATTCTCTATTCATTGTTTAGGCCAGAAATTAGGATCTCATGTTCTCTTTTCAAATTTGATACATCATATGACATTTCTTCTTGAATAAGTCTATTCTCATTCTGAATAAGATCCATATCTGGTTGGATCATTTGTGGATAATCTCTAGGTGATCTTCCATATTGTTGGAGGATTTGTTCAATTTCATACAATCCATAATTTCTCAATTGGTCATCTGATAAGATTAGTTCTTGGAATTGGAGGATACACCTTTGCCTATTTAGTATATCTTCTGTAATTAGTTTCTAGTTGGATTCCTAAAGACTTAATGGATTAGCTACTTCACAGAACGATAGCATTGTAACAAATAGTTGACGCAATTGTTGCCCACTAGCCCAACTCGAAACTTCAATTAGGGAATCATGCCATTCTTTGTCATCATCAAGAAGTCCAAGTGCATAATAGGCTTCCTTATAGGTTGGATAAGTAACATCGTTTATAGTCCTTAATTCTTTAAAGTTTCTTGGACCTTTGACAATGTTAAAGCAACATTCTCAAATAAAATCTTTCTCCACTTGAAGGATGTGTGTAATACACTCTTCCAATACAATATTTAGATTTCCTTCTTTGCCATTGCTTGTCATCACTATGCCATACCCATTTTGTGGGAAATTCAGCATAAGTCAACTCTTGAGCATCTTCAAAAGCCTCATTTGTTTTCATCCATTCTGTAAACTTTGTTTCTTCAATACCAGGTATATTTAAAACATTACCCAAGCTTGTATTTTCCATATAAATGATGGGATGTTCGTCTTCCAAATGAAAATTTAATCTTTCAACAAGTGGATATCAAAATTGAATTGGAAATTCAAATATTCTCTAACATACTTCAGAAACTGAAATATATTTACAATCCAAGTATGCTTTTGTCTCATCAACAACAATGTTGGTCTCTTGTCCATCACTCCCAATATTTGGAAAATTCTCTTCTACAACAACTGTTGCTCTATCTGATCCCTTGTTTATATATTTAAACAAATATTTGATCGAGATCTGTTACACCATTCTACATTCAAATGGGATTGGTACTTCACCAAAAGATCTACATTATAAGGTACAACAAATTGGTTATCCAAAAGAATTCCGTTCTCCTCTATTGTTTTTCCATCATTTGTCCTCTATATATTGGGAAGCCTTCTTCATCAAATAATGTTTCTTCATAAAATCTTTTTGGAAAATGTTTTGTACATTTACCATTTATCATGCACGGTGATTTTGGTTTTGTAGATCCACATGGTCCATGCATCATAAATTGTTTTATAGCTTCATTTGCAACAGGATCCTCATCTGAATCTGGTATCTTAGCCATAATGATACCATCAATGTCTGTTGGACTTGGACACTTATTCTTTGGATCCAAGAATAGAAGAATATGTGCAAGTGGGAGTCCTTTTTTTTGGCATTCAATTGTATACACAATTGCAATAACTCTTCCAAAATGAGATTATGCCTCAAATCATGTAATAGCTCATCTAATTTTATCTTAAAAACCCTTGCTACAATATCTGGCCGACCCTCATATTTTAGGCCTTCTATAAATTCCAAAGAATGATTGATTTCTAGCCATTTTAGATTGCAAGTAAATGTAAGAAATAAATCTAGGTAACCTACCCATCTACATATCGCCATTGCATCTTGATAATTTTGAATCATGTACCTTGGACTTCTAGTAAATAAGGATGGTAGGACTATTCGTCTACCTACACTAATGGGATCTGTATCACCACAAAGTACGGCATCTTTCAAACCATAGTAGAACTCTGACCTCAATTTTTTTTATTATTGAATCTAACCCATTGTAGTCTTTCTTCTTCGATAGAAGTGTATGCATCCACTACAAATTGTTGAAAAAGCCTTCTACCAAGCAACAATGTCTTGCCCTCATGAAAGCGTTGTTGAAGCATATATGCATAGTATTCTCTCATTGTTATTGATTCCCTTTTTCTAGAATTGCTCCTATTCAAATTCCTATAAGGTATACCAAGCATATACCCATCCTCACCATAAGTAAAAAGTAATGGATATTGCAATGCCATAAATCTTGGATGAGTCCCATTTATATGTTGCAATCCTAAACTTCGATTCTCAACAATAATATCTCTACCAGAACTTTCAATATTAGAATCTCCAACAATAAGAGCAGCTATCTTAGACGTTACAAGTAAGTCACATTGCCTTTCACCAAAATTACGACTTCGAATTAAATGAATTCGGACATTATGTATATCTGATTCATCAAATCTGTCCCTGACCATTCTAAAATATTTAACCAATTGGTTGCATTGGTCTAACATTTCCATCAACCTGGTAACAATATCTAGATCCACATAATTTCTATCATCTTCATCTATAACTACATCAATTCTATTTTTAACTTCATTATTAGTTTCATAAATATAAAGCTATGCATACTTAGGTTTTTGGCCATGGACAGGAAGAAGTGACCCAATTCTATGATGAGTTTGACCATTTACATGAAACACATATGGACCAGAACCATTATTCACTGATCTATCAACATTACCCCCCAAAGAAGTGAAAGCAAAGAGAGAGTTGTAGATTCTTATCTCTGGTTGAAAGTTTATTGATCTCTGATCACTATTAATATTGAGTAAGCTTCCAAGAAAGGGTGGAGGTTCTTTCAACTCTTCCTTTAGAACATCACAAACTAAACTTTGGTTTTGTAGGCATTTTTGACTTTATAGTTCTCTCTTCATACCAAAGTTGAGCTCCACAATGTTCACATACTATTGTTGCAGGTACTAAATCCAATGGTTCTGTAAATTTTCCTATGACAATAAAAACAAAAATTCACTTTTTCTTCCTAATTTTAGAACTTTTTTGGGAGAACTAAAAAATATAGCACTTACGTTGTTTTCTACTTTCATCATTAGTGCTATATTATCTACGTCAAATACTCCTTTCAAATGGCTCATCATCTTTTGTTCTTGTTTGGCCTAGGTTACATACTAATTATGTGTTTTTTAAAGAAAAATATTTTTTTAATATCTCAATATTGTACCCCTTCTATTTCTCTTTTCAGATAAAATTAATCTTCATCTCAATCTTGCACAAAAAGCAGACTCCATGCTTGGGGAATAAACTAAAAGCAAAGCATTCAAAGTTTTTCAATTCATAAATATAACTATATAGCAAAAACATATATTACAAATTAATAGTTATATGTTATAGAAACGGGAAATATTGAAGAAAAATATAGCATTCACATACTAACTTCAGAATTAAAAAAAAAAAAAAAAAACATAAAAGCATGATTATTTGATAAAATACAAATTATACATAGAAGTAATTAAAACAATGGAAATCTTGAGACGAAACAATTAAAGCAAACATAAAACCAAGTTTGAGATAACCAAGAAACTTAAATATGCAATCATATTCCAATTTCAAATTCTTTCTACAAACATATTACCAATAAATATGCAATAAACAGTACAAAATAAAGGAAAGACTGGACCATACCTGACTTTTCTCGTCTTGTAGTTGTATTACCAAATAAGCCAGATATCAAAATGCTAAATCACTACCTGCAAAACAGTAAGAATCCAATTTTCAGCCAAGAAACATTAATAGAAGAGAAATAGTGCAGTGCAGAAAGTTTGAAACAGTGCGGTGTAGTGCAGATTTTAATGAAATAGTGCAATGTAGTGCAATTTTTTCTTTTTTAATCTCCTTCATATCATCAAACAATTTGATTGTGAGAGCAGGCAGGTTTCCCTCATAAAAAAAAAAAAATGAGAACTCTTCCTATATATTTTATTTTCTTCAAGAATTAAATAGATTTGCATAAAAATTTCAATGATTCTATCCAATGAAAAAACAATCACCTGCATCACCATAGTTGTTGCCGTTAGCTAACTTTAACTAATGTTTTCCATAGTGACCAGTAATTTATAGACGCAAAGAAACCCAGATATTAAAAGCAAAAGCCTAAACTAAATCCTCTACTTGATTTAAGAATTCCATTGTGTTTTATGCAGTTACTTTCAGTTATAGTCTTGCAGCCTCGCAAGTATTTGAATGTATCTTATCCAATCAATGTGTCAGCTGCATCATACCTTGCATGTCCATACATTCATGTGTTTGAAGAAAAAAATACAATGTTAACAATATTCAAATCTAAAAAACTAAACAACACTGTGCTCAAGAGCATTTCTAAAATTTTAACAATGTTAAGCTACGCTCTACAATTTTCTGTTTGTGTTGAAAAATGTTTTAAACACTTGGGTCACATGGGCTACAAAAAATCTACCCACAACAATTTCGCTAAGGTAGCATAGCATCCTTTGATGGGGTAGTGAAAAAGCCATCTCCTATTCGTCCAGTTGGGTCGTCCATGACATGCAGTTTGCCAAACAACTAGGCCATCTCCTATTTCGTCCAGACCTCTCTTCCCTGAGAGGTAGACCAATTGGGTAGATCCCGTAATCAAGCCAAAAGGGTCGTCCACGGATGAGTCTCATGGACGACCAGATAACAGCATGACAAAGGGTCGTCCATAAGCATTGCACATGGACGACCACACGATACTTAGCAGGTTTTGAAGTGGTTCATCAACCGGTGCTTATCCCGTCAATTTCTCCCAAGTATATAACTTCTAGCAGCGGTTATGACCGTTAAAGAAGTTACATCCGGATTCCACAAATCTGGGGGAAGTTATTGAACCAAATAACTGCCCTAAAGTACCCTATATAAGGACCGGTTTGAATTATGTAAAGGTACGATATTCTGAGATCCTTACATTGCAGTTAGATTTCCAGGAGGGAAGGCACTAACTTAACCATCGGAGGATATTGGACCGGTCCACCCCGGTCATTCCTTTGATTCTTTTCTTCTTTTTCAGGCCTTTGCAAACGTTGTAGCCCATCGAAGCCGAAGTGTTCAACCAAACTGATTTTATCCACTATCATCCTTAACATATAAAATATTTATACATAATAAGTTACAATTCAAATTGAGTTTCATGAGTTCTTTAAATGTAAAGAAAACACTACAATATACTATGATATTAAAACTCCAAGCATAAAAGTAGATTTAAAACAACAATCATATATTTGCTGTAACTATTAAACATACACAAGGGAAATATAAATTATTTAAATATTTATAAGGTACAATTGTACTAAGCATAGATATAAATTATTTTATAAACCTGCTCCATACCTGTATATCATCTGTATATCTCTCTTTTTTTTTTTTTTTTTTTTGTTCTCTAAAAATCAGTTTCACAGATCTAAGTTTAGGTGCAAGATTGCTTTTTATTGCACAGATCTATGTTGGGTTTCCTACATGGCTGCACCCAATCATAGACTATTCCCATTAACAAGAAAGGATTTATGGTTAATGAATTTGAGAGAGAGTTAGTTTTATAATACTTTTTCTACTCAAAGTTGGATCTCTTCAACTCAATACTCATGATTTTTGTTGGCTTTGAGGTACTCCGGTGATTCGATTGGAGAATTGAAAGCGGTGAAGGAGAAAGAGGGGTTGAAGCAAATCAAATTTTTTTTTCCATTATAATAAATAATAATCAATTAAAAGATTATGTAGCAACCTTATAATTAAATAGTTGACTTGGCATTTGACACTTAAGTTGCCACATCAATATGTAAATGCTACATCACTATTCCGTTAGGCACATAAACAGTAACACTAACAGTAGTTAAAAAAGACTAATAATGCTCAATTTTGAAACTTGAGGGACTAGTAGTGCCCACTTGAAACTTGATGAATTAATTACGCTCACAAGGTAGTAAACTTTAGAGATTAATAGTGTAGTTTTGCCTTTTTTGAAAATATATGTGGGTGAAAAAGTGTATAGAAATACGTGTATTGTTGTTTAAACTGAAAATATATGTTTAAACACATGTACCAAACGGACTTTAAATGTTCTGTAAACACCAATGTTATGTGCTTTATTTTATTTTATTGTAATGTTGTTTTAGTAACGTTGTTTGTATTTTTTGAAAATACATGTGGATGAAAAAAGTGTGTAATAATACATTGTAATGTTGTTTAAAAACTGAAAATATATGTCTAAACACATGTACAAATAAGCCCTAAATGTTATGTAAACACCAATGTTATTTAAAACAGTTTTGCCATTTCATTTAACTTTTTTGAACCCATTTTGAGAAGATAACAACTCCTAAAAATATCGAAGTTTTAAAAAAACATATCCAAAGCTAATATACAACACAATCAAATAGAGAAAAAAAAAAAAAAATCTAGAGCTAGAATATGCGTTTAGCATTCATTGATATCCACGGCACACCAAATTTACCAAATTTTTTCGATGCGAGTTTCACACGTGTATACAGTCGGTAAAGATGAGAGGGGCACTTTTTCCAAAATTCTTGATCGAGATATGAGAGGACATGACAGAGAGAAGCTGATAAAAGGACCCTTAAATGAGGGCTTTCTTGTCATCTCTTTGAATGTATCCAAAAACTAAATAGTGTCTCCTTGTTTAACATTCCTACTTCTTCAATGCCTTGAAAATCCCTAATTTGTCTAGCCCCTACAATTTTTCAACTAACAACCACATAAGAGCACTGGAATAAAAACACCTTTGGAAATTCAAAGGAAAAATTAAAAACCTCAAAGCCAAAATTGCTGAGGTTCAACAATTTGCCCCCACAAGAGGGAATTTGGAACTTGAAGCTTCCCTAAATTTAGAGCTTGATGAATGGCTAGATAGAGAAGACATGAGGTTACGTCAGATGTCTCGGGAACTGTGGGTTAAAGAGGGAGACCATAACTCAAGGTTTTTCCATCTCTCAACCATAATCAGAAAACGAAGAAACTGCATCTTAGAAATTAAGCTTGAGGATGGTACTTGGATTAGAGACCGAGGGGAAATTCAAAACTATTTTTTGGAAAAGTTTTCCTCCCTTTTCTCGTCGGGCCTCCCTCATTTCCCGGCAAACCTTGAGAATTTAATAGTGCCTTGTGTTACTGACCAAGAGAACTCGGAACTTTGCAAAATCCCCTCAAGAGAAGAGATCAAGAAGGTGGTGTTTGGGATGAAATCCCTCAAAGCCCCAGGTCCGGATGGCTTTCCTGCCCTCTTCTACAAGCATTATTGGGACACAGTGGGTGATTAAGTGGTTCAAGCTACCCAAAGCTTTTTTCGTAGTGGCTGGCTTTTGAAAGATTTCAACAAAACCTTCATCCACCTCATTCCTAAAAAGAAGGGGGCATGCAATTTTAATCATTTCCGTCCTATTGGACTATGTAATGTGTGCTACAAAGTGATACCCAAGATTTTAGTGAATAGACTAAGACCTCTTCTAAATAAAATGGTGGATCCGGCTCAAGTGGCCTTCGTGCCTAATAGATGGATTAATGAAAATGTGGTCTTGGCCCATGAAATTTTTCACAGCTTCAAATATACGGGGAAGAAGAAGGGTTTCCTTGGAATCAAGCTTGATTTTCAAAAAGCTTACGATAGAATGGAATGGAATTTTTTGATGCTAGTCTTAAAGCCATTTGGTTTCAGTCACAGCTTTGTTAATCTCATCCACCAATGCCTCTCCTCAGTTGAGTTCACCTTGCTCTTGAATGGTGGCCTTGGGCCAAGTTTCTCCCCTTCGAGAGGGCTTAGGCAAGGGGACCCCCTATCCCCATACTTATTTATTTTGGGCAATGAGGTTCTCATGAGATTGATAAATAGAGAAGTGTCTCAAAAGAACCTAACCGGGTTTAAAGTTTCTAATACTGCACCACCCATCTCTAAGCTCTGCTATGCGGATGAAATTCTTTTGTTTTGCAAAGCTAAATCCTCCGAACTAGCCATTCTCAGAAGATGTTTGGAGAAATTCTGTTCTTGGTCGGGTCAATCTATCAGTGTGGAAAAATCAGGCTGCTTCTCTTCCAAAGGTGTGAGCCCACAGTTTATGAATCAAGTTAAATGTTGTTGGGGTCTCAATCTTTTGCCTCAAAGTACAACATATTTGGGTGTTCCTCTCTTTCTATCAAAAAGCAAATCTCAGGATTTCGGTTATGTTAAAGAAAGATTGGACAGCAAGCTCAAGGGATGGAAAAGTAAAAATCTGTCTTGGTCTGGTAGAGCAACTCAGATTAGATCGGTGGCCCAAGCCATCCCGACCTATGCTATGTCAGCTACTCTTCTCCCTAAAGGTCTTAGTGATCAATTAGACGCATCTGTGCGCAGATTTTGGTGGAGCCCCAAATCAAGGGCGGGTTCGTATTGGTCTCCGATGTCTTGGTCTTCTCTATGTTTGCCACAAAAGGAGGGTGGCTTGGGTTTCAGAAAATTCTGGGATTTCAACCAAGCGCTCCTTTCCAAATTTGGCTGGTGGATTCTATCCGGAAAGGATTGTCTTTGCATTAAAATTTTGAGGGCGAAATACAAGATCCGAGATAATTGGCTGGCTTATCATTCTCCTTGTAATGCATCCCCCTTTTGGAAAAGCTTGATGGGCACAGAACACCTTATTGCAAAGGCAGCTTGCCTTTTGGTAGGCAATGGGAACTCCATTAGAACATGGATTGACCCTTGGATTCCTGATCTCCCTGGTTTCATCCCCACCCCAAAATTTGAAGCTAATCTAGATATGGCTTTGGTTGTTTCTCTGCTCCTTACTCCAAACTGAAGTAGTTGGGATTTTGCAAAGCTGAGTTTGCTTTTTGAGGAGCATGTGATTGAGCTTATCCTAAAAATTCCCATTCCTCGTTGCCCTATGAAAGATAGTTGGTCTTGGACTACAATAAACTCTGGAATTTTTTCGGTCAAGTCCGCTTATTGGCTGTGTAGGAATGGCTCTCCTCCCTCAAATTCCGACTCCATTAGAGGTCAGATTTGGAGATCCAAAATTCATGAGCGTTTGAAGTTGCATCTATGGAGAATAGCTGCAAATGTTTTGCCTACCAAGGAGGTAATAAATATGTTTAATGAAAATATGGATGGGAGCTGCCCCTTGTGTAATTCAGCTTTGGAAACTTCCCGTCATCTGTTCACAGTATGCCCTTTTGCAAAATCCTTATGGTTCCGAAGCCATTGGGGCGTGAGGATTGACTTATTGGCTTTTGGGTCGGCATTTGATTTTGTCAACTTCCTCCTGTCTCCCCCTTTTTTGGCTAATCAATGTTTGGGCCAATTGGAAGAATTTTTGTTGTATGGTGCCATCCTTTGTGATATGGTATGGAAACAGAGAAATCAAGTCCTATTTGGAGACAGATCTCTAAATGTTGATAGGGTGTCTACGAAGATCTCATGTCTCTTTTCTGAGCATAATATTCCCATGGGCTCTTCCTCTTATCAACAGGTTCCTTCCTTTGTTCAGACTTGGATCCCTCCTCCAGGTACGTCTTTTAAAATTAATGTCGATGCTACTGTGGGGCCTCGCTTCTCTTCTATAGCTGTAGTGGCGAGAGATCGGAGAGGGGAGATGGTTTTTGCCGGTTCTATGAAGGTGAATACCACCCTCCCTTTCTTGGCGGAAGCAGAGGCTATTAACTGGGCTTTCTCTTGTGTTCCTGCCATGGGTAATGAGTGCATTATTGTAGAATCGGATTGCCAATACTGTGTGCATCTTCTCAATGACTTGGCCGAGCCCTCCCCCCCTTGGCGGTTCTGGTCCTTGTGCTCTGAACTGAGGTTGTCTTTGTCTGGCTCAGATAAGGTTTTTGTGAAGTGGGTGCCTAGGCAGTGTAATACAGCAGCCCACACTTTAGCAAAATGGTCTCTTTCTTGTAATTTCTTTGGTCCTTTTGATTTTGGGAATTGCCCTGCTTGCTTCTCTTCCATCATGTTGGAAGAGTCCAGGAGGGCCTTGTAGCTCTGTTTTTCTCTTCTTTAATAAAATTTCTGGTTCATCAAAAAAAAAAAAAAAAAAAAAAAAAAGAAGCCTCTAATTTAACTTAGAAACATCTTTGTCAATCCCAAAATTTATCCAAAGTCGATAGCCAAGTAAAGAAACTTACTCATATTCATGAGTGTGAATCTAATTTGTTTAATCTTATCAAATGCAAAATGTTATGCCATAAATAAATACTGAGTCACATTAATTAAGGGATCAATATAGTGCACTCAGCATTGACAATGGAAAACTACGCAATTCTACAGAATTAAATTTCAATATATAAACTCTATATACCCAAATGTTCAATGAGAAATTCCATTACTAACTAGTGTTACATAGGATACAAACCAGAAAAGTCAAGTCTTCAGATTTTTCGACATAATCTCTTTCCTAGTTTTAATCAATTTCTCCCTTAAGATTTTATTAAACTATATTATTCATGAGTTTTTCGAGTAAATTGAATCCTAATACATCTAGGAAGAAATCCCCCAAAAACTTCATAAATCAAGCAAAATGAAAATACAAAATAGTCAACTAAACATATCCTATCATGATTAGAGTTTCTTACTTTGACTGTTTTCTTAAATTTTTCTAATGTAGCACCCAATAGCGAATCTTGCAATCTAAACTTCATTTTATGTAATTTTGATGGATATTAAACAGTCAGAATAGTAAGTTTCAATGGAGATCTTCATAGAAATCAAAAGCGTAGCAGAATCCTTAAAACCCCTAAAGCTTTATATGATCCATCGGGTGTTTATAAATTTCTCATTGACCCTAATATAAGATTTAACAAACTATTTACCTTAGTCAGACTAGGATTCCAAAATACCAAACAACTTAATTTTAGCATATTAAACTGCGTTGTTTTGAACTAACATGACACTTATTAGCCACCTCAACTATTGACAAAGACAAAAGGATGAACCAAAACTATATAACATTGGGGATCTAAATCCAAATTTTTAAATATTTTGGGCAAAATCAAAATTAACTCAAACTTTAAGAGTGAAAATTGCAATTTAGTATAGTTTAGTGACCTTCTCATTAAAGCCAAAATTCGTTAGCACATCCAACAATCCCTCTGCATGTCCAATTTCACTCCCAACATGCCATTCCCTTTCTTTCTCATTTTGAATTTATACACTCTCCTGAACTATTATGGAATTCTTAGATCTGTAAGGAATTAAAGCAGCTTGATAGTGAGAGATCACTTTTACCAACATGCTGCACAAGGTCGAAGCAATGATCTTAACAATGCCACTTTTCCAATAGGCATTCTATCAAGCCCGAAGCTTTTAATGAGTTTATTTCCCACACAATGTCTTTTATTTCTTTTGCCGTAAGTATCCAACATATCTCTTCATTGTCAATATCTTAGAAACATGGTATAGGTGATGCCCTCCAAATCCTCTGGCAATTGAGATTTGCTGGACTCATTATAATGCTCTAAAGTTGGAAATGAAGTACTACTTTATCTCATTAGGATCATTAATTCAAAGGTTATCATCCACCTTGATACTGTCCACATAATTCCTTCTCCTCCTAATAATCATGGAGGGAGATGAAAAAATGTGTTTCTATCCCATTCTTCCAACCAAAGCCCTTACAATTTCGGCCCCTGAATCAATTCCTATCTTATCTTCCATTCATCCATATTTTTGTTGCACAAAGTCTATAGCAATAAGGTTCTAGATTGAGGGTTCCAATTGTTGAAGATCAAGTAATCTCTGTTCAAGAGCTTTGATCTTTATGTGCTGTTTCTACCAAAAAAACACTCTATTCCAATTGCTGAAGATCAAGTAATCTCTCCGTCTAAGGGATTGTCAAAAAAATTTCACTCCAATAACATTCACCAAGTCTTCTGATCAATTTTAATTTAGCGGCAAATTTAAATAAGAATACTTTTTTTAACAAATGTAACTTACGTGCCAATTGTAATCTTTATATTCCAGATTAGTATATGCTGCACTGAAGTATAAACCACTGGCCTATATAATTCTCAATTTTTTTAAATGTTACACGAATTCGGTACCCCATAAAAAATAAAAAAACTGCAAAAAGAAAAATGTAGAAGATTGATTGACCTGGAATTTCACACGTGAAAAACATTAGCTGTTTTCAATAGCTCATACAACAACCAACTCCTTTTATGGGCCAACTCCACACATCACACAGGTTGGGGGAATTGATTTGGCAAGTAATTAAAGATGACAAGTTTTAAGAAGTTGGGTTTTGACAAGGAAAAAATGCGATCTAATGGGCTTGGGTATTAGGACTAGGTCAACTAATGGCCTGTTTGGATGTTTAAAAAAGGAGGAGGAGTAGAGTAGAGGGAGGGAAAGTAATTTAATTACCTTGTTTGGAAGTTTTTTAAGGAAGGAGGGGGAGGGGTTTGGAGGAGTTTGGAGGGATTTCAACTCTCTCTAGCCCCCAATTTTTAATTCTCCCAAATTGGAGAGATTTGGAGAGGGAGTGGAGTACATAAATTATTGACAAAGTAAATTACCTAATTTACCCTTATTATATTAACAAAATTACACAAGGGGAAGGGCTAATTACTCCCTTCCCCCTTACTAATTTTAAAAACATCCAAACAAGGTGGAGGGGAATCATTCTCCTCTACTCTCCTCCCCACTACTCCCCTCTACTCTTCTCCCTCTCTAAACTTCCAAATAAGCCATAAGTGACCAAACACAGAGCCACGCGTAAAATAAAGTATATGCACGAAGGAGCCGTTCTTTTATAGATCGTTGCAACTGAAAGACCTGAAGTTGTGAAGGACACTAACTCCTATTTGTTCTCGGAATGAATAAATAGAAGTGAACAAAAAAAAAAAATTAAAGGTTTGTTGCAATAATTAAAAGAAGAGAAGGCAATGTTTTTGGCTCCCTCATTTGAGGCACTGCTTTTGTGCTTTGCACCCTATTTCTGTTATAATTATCTGAAAGTTCAACATGTGTATAAAACACTCTTGAACGTTTAGACCCCAAATTACAAATTATCAATTCAAGCTTATAATCAAATAATTAATGTGCGGAACATGAATATAAGCCAAACACATAATTGATAAACAATCTAAGCCAATTATAATCACATCCACAGAAGAAAATAAAAGGCAAAGATAAAGGAAGAGAGATGCAAACATAAGAACAACACGCGATGTGTTATAGAAGAGGAAACCGAAGCCCTCGGTATAAAACCTCTCCGCCGCCTTCCAAGTGGTCAATAATCCACTAGAAAATATAATTGGGATACATGAACAGTAATAGACCCTCCAAGCCTAATCTACCCAGGTACCTAAGCCCTCCAAGCTTCTTGCTCCAACGAGGTTGCGCCGAACATTTTTCTTTTCTAGCTTGCCGGATTCCGCTACTAAACCATAGCATCAACTAATGAATATTGGTTCCTTCCAAACTGCTTCCCTTAGTACCAAATGTACCTTCTCACAGACGTGGGTGTGATGAGAAAAAGATTTGGTTAAGAACCTCTCAAGGATGTATCAATGGAGAGGAAGAGAGTAGAGGAATTTGAAGAGTCTCTTAGGTGATGATTGTGGATGAGGCAATCTTGTTTTCTCTAGGGTTTCTCTCACCAAATTCTCTCTAGAAGCTCTCTCCATTTCGTGGGTATAAGGGTCTATATATAGTGGTGTGTGCTTGAACTACGAAGAGTCAGTTTTTGCCAAACAAGGTTGGTTGGCGGCTTGTCCAAGTCGCGAGGTAACGGTTTGGTCAGCCTGAGACTTTTGTCCTGTAGTGCGACAGCTGACGTGACCCTTCACCTTTCCGCATGCTTCTCACGTGCACAGCATTTGGCGGCTTGCAAGCTGCGAGTCAGTCGCGAGTCCTAGTCTCTACTTCTTTGCACAAAGATGAGCAATTCTTCACACTCTCTTCACACACTATCCTTACATGAATCCTACCTAAATACAGGGTTACTAAGTGCTAAATTACAAGCAAATTGGCACGATGGTTGATAAATTTCAACCTTACATTATCGAATTATCAAAAAAATATATTAACATTAGGTTTGAGGTTGCTTATGTTGTCCCTCATCTTATGGGGTGTCAAGGGTACTAATATGGCAGCACAAATCACAAATGTGTCATCCCTTGCTACCTCTTAGTAACATGAGCGGTAAATAAAATTACATATAGATTGATAGTAACCCAATTAACATTGACCACTTAAATATGATGGTCTTGACCCGTATAAAAAAAAGTTTGTTAGGACTAAAAGTAGTACTGTTATAAAATTTAATATGCATGGTGTTTGGTTTGTGTTTTCAAACAACAATTTTCAGTTTTTAAACAATATTACACGTATTTTCATACACTTTTTTTCCCACACATATTTCCACACATGTTTTTAAACAACAATTTTCAGTTTTTAAATACATGTACCAAACGGGCATAAATGAGTCTTGTTCATTTTCTACTCTCAAAATTGTGGACATATCCAAGTCTTGAGGGAGCATTCATTTGTATGAAGTGATTTTTTTTTTTTTTTATCGCAAAAGTTCAACAAGAACTACTGTCTATCGATAATTTTCTATATTTTATTTCTTTTACTAATGGTATTTATCACTACAAATATCACAATTTCTTTTTTTGCAACCACAAATATCAAAATTTAATTGGATGACTTATCTAAGTGACCAATGAAGATTTTTTTATTTTCCACTATAATGTGAACTAGCTAGAATGACACATGCCACTATTTGATGTATTCTTTAGAATTTCATTTAATTAATTTAGTGACAAGTGTAAATTTAGGATTGGTTATTGATGTGGAAAACTATATTTGGCTTAACAACAACAACAACCCAAAAAAAAAAAAAAATCACTTCATACAAATGAATGCTCCCTCAAGACTTGGATATGTCCACAATTTTGAGAGTAGAAAATGAACAAGACTCATTTATGCCCGTTTGGTACATGTATTTAAAAACTGAAAATTGTTGTTTAAAAACATGTGTGGAAATATGTGTGGGAAAAAAAGTGTATGAAAATACGTGTAATATTGTTTAAAAACTGAAAATTGTTGTTTGAAAACACAAACCAAACACCATGCATGTTAAATTTTATAACAGTACTACTTTTAGTCCTAACAAACTTTTTTTTATACGGGTCAAGACCATCATATTTAAGTGGTCAATGTTAATTGGGTTACTATCAATCTATATGTAATTTTATTTACCGCTCATGTTACTAAGAGGTAGCAAGGGATGACACATTTGTGATTTGTGCTGCCATATTAGTACCCTTGACACCCCATAAGATGAGGGACAACATAAGCAACCTCAAACCTAATGTTAATATATTTTTTTGATAATTCGATAATGTAAGGTTGAAATTTATCAACCATCGTGCCAATTTGCTTGTAATTTAGCACTTAGTAACCCTGTATTTAGGTAGGATTCATGTAAGGATAGTGTGTGAAGAGAGTGTGAAGAATTGCTCATCTTTGTGCAAAGAAGTAGAGACTAGGACTCGCGACTGACTCGCAGCTTGCAAGCCGCCAAATGCTGTGCACGTGAGAAGCATGCGGAAAGGTGAAGGGTCACGTCAGCTGTCGCACTACAGGACAAAAGTCTCAGGCTGACCAAACCGTTACCTCGCGACTTGGACAAGCCGCCAACCAACCTTGTTTGGCAAAAACTGACTCTTCGTAGTTCAAGCACACACCACTATATATAGACCCTTATACCCACGAAATGGAGAGAGCTTCTAGAGAGAATTTGGTGAGAGAAACCCTAGAGAAAACAAGATTGCCTCATCCACAATCATCACCTAAGAGACTCTTCAAATTCCTCTACTCTCTTCCTCTCCATTGATACATCCTTGAGAGGTTCTTAACCAAATCTTTTTCTCATCACACCCACGTCTGTGAGAAGGTACATTTGGTACTAAGGGAAGCAGTTTGGAAGGAACCAATATTCATTAGTTGATGCTATGGTTTAGTAGCGGAATCCGGCAAGCTAGAAAAGAAAAATGTTCGGCGCAACCTCGTTGGAGCAAGAAGCTTGGAGGGCTTAGGTACCTGGGTAGATTAGGCTTGGAGGGTCTATTACTGTTCNTTGATCAGTCGAATAGCTTTAGAACTGCATAAACTTGGAAACTAAAATGTAGATCTTGGACATGCATCAATGGGTGTTCATATGCACCGGTTAGCCCTTGGAACTAATGAAGGTGGTGGTGGTGGTCCATAAAGAATACAAAGAGGGTCGCGGTTTGATGTTCTTCCGTTGCATATATAGTAAATCTTTTAAGGAAAATGTTAAGAGTTATAAACTAATTTACAAATGTTGTGACTTGTGAGTGGTTAATGGTAAATTAAAAAAGTGATGTTAGTTGTAGGTCCAGATGGGAACAAGAATTAGTCCTAATAACAGCTTGTAAAAATATAATAAAATAGTTTGTGGTAGTAGCATTACTCATTCCAAAATGACTTATTATATGTTTGATTTCAAGAAAATGCTAAAACCATAAATTGTTTTACAAATTATTGATGTAAAGAGTTATTATTGATATTAGTGGTAGACCCATATAAAAATTAGTAAAAATTACTACATCTATAATTTATAAAAATATTATAAAATAGTTTATATATAGCATTCCTCAATGTTGTTTGTGGACAGCAATGAATAATATAACTCTCCTACGACAATACTACTAACAATGAGGCATTTACTTTGACTTGCAATTCATTTAGGAAATACCCTTCTTACATACTATCAATATATAGCTTCTCTTCTTAATCATTCTCTTCCATAACATCTCTCTCTCTCTCTCTCTCTCTCTCTCTGAGCAATGAGGAACCCTCCCCACCTCTTGTTTTTCTTCTTCCTCCTCCAACTTGCCAGTGGCTTGCAGCCCCCTTATTCTCCGACCATTAATATAACAGTCAACTGTGGCTTCAGCGGCAACACTTTTGCAAGAGATAATCGGATCTGGTTGGGAGACATCAATTCCGATTTCGGTCCTTTTGAACTTCAAAACAACTCATCAGTAATCTCCACAGCAGCTAAACAACCAACCGAAGTCGACCCAATTCCCTACTACACTGCACGCCTCTCCTACTCCGAATTCACATACATGTTCTCTGTCACCCCAGGCCAACTCTTCATTCGCCTCTACTTTTTCCCAGCTTCATATCAAAACTTTGACCGCTCTAAGGCCTTATTCTCCGTCAAAGCCGGCTCTTATACCCTTTTAAGCAACTTTAGCGCTGCCCTCACTGTTGATGCTGATGCTCTTAGCTTAGAAGGCTTCTCAAGAGAATTCTGCGTAAATATTGTTGAAAATGCTCGATTCTTAAACATAACCTTCACTCCAAGCCCCGGTAATCTAGATGCATATGCTTTTGTAAACGGGATTGAACTCGTTTCAATGCCTTCTAATCTTTATTACTCTGAAGACATTAGTACAGAAATTAAGCTTATTGGCCAGAGTACGCCATATACCATCGAAAAGAGCCAGGCTCTTGAGACGGTATATAGATTAAACATTGGTGGGGGAATGATTTCACCCACAGAAGATACTGGCATGTACCGGAGCTGGTCTGGTGACGATGCTGCTTACTTGACAAGTTCTGAAAAAGGCTTTGTGGACAGAAACACAACTATTCGCCTCCGCTTCAGTAAAATTTCTAACTACACTGCACCAGAAGAGGTCTATATCACTGCTCTAACAATGGGACCCAACAAAACCATAAACAAGAGCAACAATCTCACCTGGGAATTCTCTGTAGACGCTGGTTTTAATTACCTAGTAAGGCTACACTTTTGCGAGTTTCAAGTTGAGGTCACGAAAGAAGGAGACCGAGATTTTTACATCTTTATAGCTGATCAAATTGCTGAGGAACGAGCAGACGTTTTGTCTTGGAGCGGGGGAAATGGAATCCCAGTATATAAAGACTACGCTGTACTGAAGTTTGGTGAAGGCAACAAGAAAAAACTAAACCTCTCTGTCGCTCTGCAAGCAAACCCAGATGACAGGATGACTAAATATTCCGATGCAATCTTGAACGGGCTCGAAATCTTCAAAATCAGTGACTCCATTAACAATCTCGCTGGGCTAAACCCCGACCCACTTCCAACACCAAAGGTTGTAGCGATTCCCTTGCCAATCCAACCAAGGAAGGTAAAGAGTAACCACACCACAATAATTGCCATGGTTGTTGGTTTATTCTCTGGCATAGTTGTTCTGTCTATTATCGGTTTCTTCATTTTCCAACGAGGTAGGAGGGTTAATAAGGATGCCAAGAGCAGCAACACAATTCTGCCGTCTGATTTGTGTCGATGCTTTTCGCTGTCTGAAATCAAAGCAGCTACAAACAACTTCGACGAGCTCTTCATCATAGGTGTCGGAGGGTTTGGTGATGTGTACAAAGGATACATTGATGGTGGGGAGACCTGTGTTGCCATTAAACGGTTGAAACCGGGTTCTCAACAAGGGGCTCACGAGTTCAAGACCGAGATTGAGATGCTCTCCCAACTCCGCCACCTCCATCTTGTCCCTCTGATTGGCTATTGCAACCATGGCAATGAGATGATCCTTGTGTATGATTACATGGCCCATGGGACCCTCCGTGATCATCTCTACAACACCGATAATCCACCTCTTTCGTGGGAACAACGGCTCCAAATCTGTATTGGTGCTGCTCGGGGTTTGCAATACCTTCACATGGGTGCAAAGCACATGATCATTCATCGTGATGTGAAAAGCACAAATATATTGTTAGACGAGAAATGGGTGGCAAAGGTGTCTGATTTTGGGTTGTCAAAAATGGGTCCTACTAGTGTGTCCATGACCCATGTAAGCACAATGGTGAAAGGGAGTATTGGGTACTTAGACCCAGAGTATTACCGTCGTCAACAGTTGACTGAAAAATCTGATGTGTACTCATTTGGTGTGATATTGTGTGAAGTGTTATGTGCAAGACCACCGTTGATACGTAATGTTGACAAGGAGCGAGTGAGCTTAGCTGAGTGGGCTCAGCAGTGCTATCATAATGGAAAGCTTGATCAGATTGTTGATCCATTTCTATCAGGTAAGATTGTGCCGGAGTGTTTGAAAAAATTTGGTGAAATTACAGTGAACTGTTTGCTTGACGATGGAATCAAACGGCCGTCAATGAACGATGTGGTTTGGGGTCTTGAATTTGCATTACAACTACAGGAGAGCAAAAAGGATAGTGGAGCACAAACATTTGAGATTGAAGGCCATATTGAGAAAGTGCTCCTTCAAAGAACCGCAATTGAAGATTGTGAGAAGGTCTTTACTAGTAGCGGTGGACGTGGGTCAAATGGGGAAAGCACTAGCTGCAGGGTGAACATTGCAAGCAATGGAGACCAAAGTTCTGCTTATGAGACTTCAGATAGCAGCAATTTGATAGGTGAAACTATTTTCTCGGAGCTTATGAGTCAGAAAGGAAGATAAAAGGAATATGCATGGTACGTAGCTGACTTGTAAGTTATATAACAACTTAAATTAGCATGTTTTGTAGCATATTAAGACTTGCTGTCAAGAATGGAATAAGAAGCTTTTCTTGTTTGGAAATTGAGGTGCTAATGAGTTTTGAGTTACAAGTTTATTCGCAATTTTACTTCTATATAAAATGATTATAGATTAATTAATGTCAATTTAACAAAATAATAAATGATTGTCTAAATTACCTTTTTTATGAATGATAACACTTTATTTAAAAAGATATATGTAATAAAATTTGTAATATTTCTAACATCACACTTTGCTTATCCACTTAACTTCTTTTATATAATGGAAAAAGTCATACTAGGAAGAGCAAACTCAATTTTCTAGTGTAATATGCTGTTATCATCACATCCAAGTAAAGTATTCCAAAAACTCACCATTATTTTAGTTTGTTTAATTTGTTTTCATTCAAGGAAAAAAAATGCTGACCTAATAAAATTTTCCTTGTAAACCTATGATAATTAAGCTGGGATGAAGCCTCAGCTAGGTCTATATATAATGGGTTTAGTTAATAGATGCTCTTAAAATATTTGCTAATGAGTCATTTTAGAAAAATTTTGACACCACTCTTATGAAGAATATGACAAACTGTCAAGAAAAAATTTGTGTTCCACTATTCCTTTTGCTTGAGTCTAGTGCTTGAGTGTACTGAGTGCCACACTAGTCATAGAATAACTAGGTATGAGTGGAGCTGGAGTTTGACGAGCGATTGCGTGAGGTTTAGCCCTCATCGCTTAGCTCCGAACTATTTCGATGAAATGGGCCCATTGATGATGATGACTCAGCCGACTAGGACAATGAGTATAAGGAGCCCCCCACCGGTTCAAAACCCCATCCTCCCAAACTAACGAGGTAAACCGTAAAAGCATTGAAATTTCCTATTTGCAACGTCTTGAAAGTATTGCGCCTTGCCTTTGGATAATTTTTTGGTTCGTTTTCCATGATTATGGAGAGATGCTCACGTGGAAACAAGGTTTGCTTTGGTGAATGGTAATGGGTTTGTGTGTATATATATATATATATATATTTTTTTTTTTTTTTGAGAAAATGATGGGTTTGTATATTGTATAATTGAATTTTCAAGATGTTTAATTTCATTGATGGGTTTCCACGGAGTGTATTGGATCTAAAGGTTCGATTTAAATTTTTGTAGGGGTGTTTATTGAATTATTTCCACATAAAATGTTGTTTGATTTTTGGGAAAATGAGAAATTTCTTGCAAGAAAAAAATATAAAAAGAGAAGAAAGTGGATAAAAAGCAAAAAAAAAAAAAAAAAAAAAAAGGGAAAAATTTATTACAAAATAAAAAATAAAAAAATATTTTTTTCTTAATTTTCTGGCATAGACAAAATAATGAAAAATTATTAGGTACTCTCAAAATATAGTGAAATTGTGCTCCGTTCTTTCACATTCATAGTAGACTTCAGTGTAAATGTGAGAGAAGAGAGTATCATTTTCCGTACTCTGAGAGTTCTTAATAATTACTCCAAAACAACTGTTTTAATGTATCAACCTAACAGTGTCGTATATTGTTTTGAGATTAGTGGCATTAAAGTTATAGATAGTTCATCTATATATATATAATAACAGATGAAACTGAGAGAAATTCAAATTAAAATTTCAAATTAGATTTCCAATTTTGCGCCACATATCTTAAATTATTTATTCTTAAAGAATTTTATTTCTTAATTTTAGAATCAAATGTGGGAGCCACATCATAAATATTCATCCAAGTGAGTTATTAAATACAAAATCAAAGAGTCTAGAATAAATGAATCGTAAAAAAAAAAAAAAAAAAAGTGCTTCACAATAATAATTTTAAAAAATAGACAATTTACGTTTTATACTTATCAATAGTATTTAAATTACAAGTTTTTTAAAGAGTTAACAAAATATAAAAATAACTATCAATAGTATTTAAATTATATATATAGGAATTATATTATGCATCTTATTATATATTTTTAAGTTTATCCATGCATATGCATGGGGTTACAAGCTAGTTATTCAATAATAGATGAATAAAGTTTAACTACAAAATTAGTTGTAACTTAAAGCTATAACCTTACTCAATAAAATAAAAATTATTTCATATTTTAAAAATCCAACCGCTGAATTGCATGTTCTTTACACTCTTAATACGTATGTCAAATTTTATGTTAATCAGATATTATTTACTATATGATCTATACACTTATATTTTATTCATAATTTTAAACTATAAAAACTTGCAATTTAACAATTTATTGATAATATAACTATTAATCTTTAATTTTTTAGGTATTTTGCAAGCATGAAAGTTTTCTCCATCATGCGGGGTGGGGCGGGGCGGGGATAGGACAAGACAAAACCATGCGAGGCGGGGATGAAGATTCCATCATTTGGCCCCACCCCGCCCCATTGCCATCTCTAACGAAGGATATAAAAAGAAGATGTAATCTAATAGTGGATTTGTCAAAATTCATCTCTAATAAAAAAAAATATTAAGCAAGATTGTACCCTAAGACTACAACTAGTTTTATAACTAAACTTTGTCCTTAATGGACATAGATGGAAGCGAGCAAATCTAAATGCTATTTAACTAGTACAGTAGCCTTGATCTGACAAGGTATGAATTGGAATTCAAATACCGACACTTTTAAATCTCCTGAAATCTTTGTGAACTCATTGGAAGAATACCAATTCCACAAAAAGTGGTGTTTATTACACACTACTGCACACAAACATACACATAAGCACATGGTTTTTATGAAGAATAATATAGTTGAACTTTGGCTAATTAGATATGACCTTCCTTTATCTTGGAATTTGGTCTATAAATACATTATATTAGAAATTGGCTCCTTAATAGTAATGAATTGGCTAACAACCCGTGGTGTATTGGTCCCAAATAAGTTTATTTTGGTGTGTGTTTGCAGGAATTTGCTGAAAATAGACCATTATTCCATTTCACATATAGTCACGCATACCGTGAAGAATATGATCAATGCCATCTTTTGTATACTACTCTTATGTATGGGATCTCATGCGGGGCTCCTACCTTTGCTATGAACTCTCTACTTATATAAAAATAAAAAAATAAAAATTTTGGGAGAAACAAACTAAAAAATAAAAATAAATAAAAAATCTTGATCTATCTGTTTAATGAAAGTTTGAGTTATTCGGTTTACATCAATCACTTAATCATAATTCTTTGTTACATATTAAGAATGTTTCAAAAAAAATTTTCCTTAAAAATGATAACATTAGGAATTTGGATCTTCTCCAAAATGAGAACATATAGTCAAGGAAATTAGCTGAGGCTCGCCAAAAAGTCAAAAGCCAATAGTTAAAGTACAACTCCCCCTCCCCCTCCCCCTTCCCCGACTCCCCCTCCACCTAGCTAACTCATTATTTTTTTACTGAATTTTTTATGTATTTCTTCTTGATATGATTATTTTATATCATAATTATAATTAATCCAATTTCATCTCTTTTATATGTCAAAATTCATTCAAAAAAATAGAAAGAAAATATTTCACATTTTATCGTTGTCTTTTAAGGTTCAGAACTTATAAAAGGAAAGTAAAGATAGGTATACATTTTTCTATTTAAAAAAACACCATTGTTACCTTACAATTTATATAATGTTATTCTTTTAAAAAAAAAATTATATAAGGTGAATAGGACCTCAAATTGTTTATGTAAAAATTTATTTTCTTTAGAGAAAATATTTGTATTAGCAATTAAATATGGGATAATAACATAATAACATAAATTTTTACATAATTTTATCTAGCTTCTGTCTAACTATTACAAAACTTTAATTTCAGTCATAAATGGAATTTTGACTTTAAAAAAAATGGAAAACAGTTCATTTGTGCAAAGATATCCTTAACATGCCTATTGGCGCCAAAAAAAAAAAAAATGCTGTCATTTTGAGGGTCTTTTTTACATTAAGACTAAAATGCAATACACACCATAAATTTCAAATTTATTCAACTAAAGTCTCTCTGTCAACTTCTATTAAATTTTAAAAAAAAATTATAGAAAAATGTGGGGCCTGTTAGCTAAAAAGGTATAGTAGTCCTCAGAAGTGGGCTCGGGGCCCAAAGGCCCGATCCGAGAACACGTAGTCGTCCAAGGACAGCCTAAAGAAGTTTTATTCACGTCAAATGGGTGATATGAAAGAAATAAATAGGTATTATATACAGCGGTATAACACACGTCCGAGGACGCCAAAGTCCGAGGTGAAGGTAACCTTCGTGCTGGCGGAGAGATTCCGCCAGGTTGTATCTGAACTGGAAATTGGATATAGCTTAAAGAGGCGTCGGAGAAGGTAGAAAATATCTTCTAAAGTCTATCACCTCCTCATTAAATGCTTTCCAACTAACACTCTGGCCGCATTAATGTGGAGGTGATACCTGAATAGTAACTAAGCAGCTTTATGACCACTAAGCTAAAAGTTCCGGTAGGTACTGGATGGGACAGAAAGGAGCTCCCAGGATAAGAACTACACGTGTACGAAGGAAACAAGGGGAAAACGGAGTATATAACATAGAAACGAAAAAAAGAGAGGGGGACTTTTTGGAAAAAAGAAAAAAGAAAGAAAGAGAGACAAACTGAAAGAAAGCCGAGGACAGTTTTCCTCAAAGGGCGAATCAATAGTATCCCTTATTACTTGATGAGTAGAACCTTTCCTGAAAAACAGTACTAGTTCTTGGACCCATACTCTATAAATTTATTGTTTGGGCTTATTGGGCTGAAAACCCAACACTCAATTCAAATTGAGTCCCCACAAAAAACATTTTTAATCATTAATTGGATTTTTTAATTAAAAATTTGGACCATTAATTGCAACATTTAATAGAAGTTGATAAAGAGACTTAATTACATAAATTTGAAACTAAGAGGACTGAAAATGAACAAAAATAAAGTTAGAGGATTGAAATGAATTTTGATGAAACTTAGATGGTAGATTTTGTATTTTTGTCTCACATTAAAATATCATTTTTTTAATTGAAAAAGACCATCGAATATTTTTTATTTAGTTTGCTGGTAAATCAGCTATAACAAAAGGAAGACAGTTTGAAGGAACAGACTCCATATCCAAACTTCTAGAGAGAAAAAAAAATTTACTCTCCTAGTTAAGGCATGTGCAACAATATTACCTTGTCGATAAACATAAGAGAAAGAATAACTCTCTAAAGAGTTTACATGAAAAAATTATCTCTGATTAGGTGTCCATAAGCAGATTGTAAAGTATTACCATGCTTGATAAAGTTTATAGCTATTTCAGAATCGCCTTAAAAAATGGATTGAAGAATACCAATTTCTTGAACAAATTGTGCAGCAAGTCTAGATGCTTAAAGATCTAGGACAACCACAGAGGAGGGTTTTGGTATTTTTTTTTTTCTAAAAGGGAGTCCATCACTTCACCATTAGAGTTTCAAACTACCACACCTATAACAGCTTCATCAGTGTCTTCAAAGAAAAAGCTCCATCAAACTTTATTTTGTAAGTTTGAGCGTTTGGAGGTTTCCACTTAATATCATTGCTTAATATAAAAATGAATAATTTTTAATATTTCATTTTCATATCAAGCTCAATTAATATACATGCATGTGCATGTAAAAAAATTGTCACTGTTGGAGTCAAATATTGACTTCGTTGCTATAATTTTCAAAAACAATTAAATTTAATTTAATGTTGTGACACTTTTTTTTTTTTTTTATATTTTTTATATTTTTTATATTTTTTTAAGATAGATTCAACTTATAACGTTTATTCCTAATAATAACTCTTTATCATCAAACAAAAATACCAATCGGTTTTTGGTGTAAGCGAGAATTAAACTCCAAATATTTTATTCATCCATCGGAGACTTTACTAGTTGAGCTAATTGGAACTCACTCATGTTGCAACTTATTATTCAATACAATCATATAACTGATTTCAATTAGGAAACAAAAAAAACATGTAACACCTAAGGAAGAGTTTTTTTATAAAAAAAAAAAAATGAAAAAGCTATACTTAGGCTTTGTCTATGTATTATATATAAATATAAAAGCGTATAGTGTCATCATTTATATATATATATATATATCGAGAGAGAGGGTAAAATATTATTTCGGTCCCTAAACTTTAATAAAAGTCTGTTTTTCGTCCTTAAACTTTAAAAAGTTTGTTTTTCGTCTCTAAACTTTGTAAAGAATTTTTTCAATAGTTTAGAAACAAAAATAGGGATGAAAAAAAAAAAAAAAAACTTTTATTCAATAGTTTAGAGATGAAAAACAAAATTTTAGTAAAGTTTAAGGACATAAATAAAATATTTTTAATAGTTTAGGGATGAAAGATGAAATTTTCAATAGTTTAAATACGAAAAATGAGTTTCTTAAAGTTTAGGGATGAAAAATAAATTTTTAATAAAATTTAGAAACTAAAATAGTATTTTATCCACATGTACACATATATATATATATATATATATTAAAGAAGTATAACCTCAACAGTTAAATAATAGCATTATTACAAGGTTACGATTTTAACAGTTAAATAAAACACTATTTCTTTAAACTCACAAGTCTTTCCTACCCACAGTTACTTCAGACATTGTGGAATTGTGGTCCAGACAATTATGGTTGTAGACTTGTAGGAGTAGCCTTCTCCAATATTATTTTCTCGCATAAATTCTTTATGAGGAAAATAATTATTTAGTTTAGATGTCAAACTATCCCTTCTGGCTAGAAAACCCATGTAGCCATCAATCGTGAGAAGTTGGGGATCGCACTAAAGAAGAAGCTTCCATAGTGACGACTACCTGAAGAGAGTGGAAGCCTGTCATTTTAGTGGTGCCGAGCCAACTAAAGAATGTTTGACAGTACTCAAGTCAACATTTACAACGATAAGATATTTTTAAAAAAAAAAAAACCAATGGTAAGATATTCTTCTTTCTTTGTTTTTTTTAGAGCAACAATGGTAAGTAATATAAGACAGAATCTTCAAATTAATTTATGTAATTTGTTATTTTTGATATTTTTTAATATAATTTTCGTTATTTTTAAGTTTAGGGCATTTATTTTCTTGTTTTGATTCCTGTTATGGCTAGTATTAATTAGGGCCCCCTTTCTCTCTCCCTCTCCCTTGTGTGTGTGTGTGTGTGTGTGTGTCTATGTTTGTTTCTAAAAAATAAAAGGTAATTATTCCATATTACTTCAGAGAGTGTGTTGTTTGTAATATAATTTGTCTCACTTTTCCTTAAAAGTTACCATGGTTTTTTAGTGGAGTTATGATGTATCTTTATGTTAAAACTCATTTCCCTCTCCTTTGTGTGTGCGTGTGTGCGCGCGTCTTTATTTCTAAATGAAAACTCACTTAGTGTGTAAAACATTTGTGAATTTTTAGATCCCCAAATACAAAATTTTCAATACAAGCTTATATTCAAACAATATATGTGTGGAATATGAAGTATAAGCAAAACCCAAATTAGCAAACTACTCTAAGCCATTAATTAATCACAACCAGAAGAAATTAAAAGCTAAGAGTAAGGGAAAGAGAGATACAAACACAAGATAACACCGTCACGTGTTATCGAAGAGGAAACGGAAGAATTCGGCAAAAAACCTCTCTGCCGCCCTCCAAGTGGTAAATGATTCACTAGAAAATCAATTGGGATACATGAATAGCAATAGACCCTCCAAGCCTAATCTACCCAATGCACCTAAGCCCTCCAAACTTCTTGCTCCAACAAGGTTACGCTAAACTGTGTCTTCTCTAACTTTTTGGATCTCGCAATTAGCCCATTGCATCAACCAATATTAATTGATTCTCTCTTAAACTGCTTTCCAAACACCAAGAACCTTCTCACTACTCTGAATTTGGTGAGGTAAGGATTTGGTTTATGATCCTTTTATGGGTATGACAATGGAGAGAGTGAGAGTAGAGGAATTTAGAGAATCAATTGTATAAGATTGTGGATGAATCAATCTTGTTTTTCTCTGGGGTTCTCTCTTAAATTCTCTTTGGAAGCTCTCAACATTTTGTGGGTATAAGGGTATTTATAGTAGAGTATGAGATGCAATGTGAAAAGTCACTTTTCAACAAAATAGGGTGCACTGGCGAGTCACTCACGACTGGGATGAGTCGCAAGTTCCAGTCTCTAGTTATCAAACTAGGCCAAACTATACTTTTTATCCTATAGTGATCCAGTTGGCCTGACTCTTTATATTCCTGCATGCTTCACTCGTGTGCTTCATTTTGGTGAATCACCACTCGCAAGTCACCTTCTTGTTGCACACTCTTGATCAAATCTTCACACACTCTCACACACAACCCTTATATTATTCCCACCTAAATACAGGGTTTCTAAATGCTGAATTATAATAAAGCCAACACATAGTTAAATAAATTCAAATTTACACTAAAAAAAGAGAGAGTATTAATTAGAACTTATTTTAGAATATATTTTATTGTCTGTCAAGTTCTACAGAGTCCTTAATAGGCCTCTAAAGTCTCTCAAACTTTTCTCTGGCGGATTCTAGTTTATCTCTTTGTGGATTCAAGGAACCCCTCGTGAATCTGAGATCTACTACTCAGAAACTAACAGTTTAGTTTCTGTCTATCAAAGAGAGTATCGTGTATGCTTTTTTCAAGTTTACGTGACATCAGTTGGTATTAGAACCTTGACATACCCTAGTTTGATGGCTAACCGGCGAGACAATGACCACTACAACAACGACAGTGACAACGATATTAACAACACAACCCTTACTAAGGCTGAGTTTGAATCACCAAGGAAAAGATTCAAAAAATTAGAGGTGAAATCGAGCAAAAGATTGCTACTCTTCTTACTAGGAAATCATCTCACAATGACAATGATCGATATATTCAAAGACGCACTCCTAGCTATAAGAAAATTCAATTTTTTGATTGAGATATGTGTAAGTTGGATTTTATCGATTGGCTACTTGATTTGGAAGAGTATTTTAATTTTTGGAAGATTTGGATGGGAAAAAAAAGTGTGGCTTGCATCTAATAAATTGGACGATGAAGCAGAGGAATGGTGGGAAATGATTCGAATCGATAGAAAGCGATGAGGTAAGCATCCAATCCAAGGTAGTTAGTTTCGCACCGTACCGGCTGATATGACCGGTATTTTTTGTACCAGTGCCTGGAACGGTATAGAAACGTCCTCATTTCATTCCAGTTTAAATACCAGCAGTACCCAGAGCGTTTCAACTGCACCAGCAAAAATACCAGATTTTGGCCTGAAAATGCAGGGGCAGTGGCACATTATAGTCAGGGGGTTCAAATGAACCCCCTGACCTGAAAATTTATATATATATATATATATATATATATATATAATACTTTAAAAAAAAAAAATTGTTTTGAACCCCCTGTAATACAAATTTGCGCACCCTCACCATGAACCAGACCTCCTTTTTTTTAAAGCCCAGCTTAAACTAAGAAAAAAAAAATAAAAAATCCAATAGAAAATTTTGGTCTTTAATCTCAGAAATAAAAAGCCCATAAATCAAATTTTGAAAAATCATAAATAAAAAAAATGGCCGAATAAAACCTAAGAATTTGTAGTTGCCTAACCTCCAAAATCTCTTACTATCCTTCTTCACTCTCCATACTCGAAAGAAAAAGGTTGTTTCTGCTTCACACACACAAAATCTGCCACTGCATAGCTCCCATGATCTATCGCCAACTAGACTATCCCTAATCTGCTGCTACCACTTGATCTGCCATTACTTGATCTAGTTTTCAGCTCTCTCTTTCTCTCTTTCTCTCTTTCTTTTATTGTGAGAGTGTGTTTATAGTGTTTTGATATACTCTTTCACTGAATCTATGTGAGTGAATCACCATGTGTGTGTGTGAAGTTATCTTTTGATTTTTTTGTTTCGTTTTTGAATCTTTGACCGTGTGTGTGTAGGGGCTGTGGGGTTGTAGTGTACTGAGTTTTATTGTTGAGTTTTGAGTCTCTGAGTCTAACCGTGTGTGTGTGGGGGCCCGTGGGGAGTTAATGGGTTATAGTTTTTTAAGTTTCTTTACTGTTCTTGTAACTTTTTGTATTGATTTATGTCAGGGGTTCTTTTTACGTTTCTTGTACCTTAGACACGCATCTTGATGTTATTGGACAACGTTTAGTCTAGGCTTTTCCTAAGAAGGAATTTGGGCCTGGTGCTCCGCAGAATGGGCTCCAAAGTACCATTATGCTGTTCCCAGTTTGTGTGCAAACGTTGAGTCCAAGTCTAAGGGAAGATGTTGCAAAGTGGGCTTATCCTTTGTTTCCACCGCAGAAGGAACTTTTCTCCAGTTTCTACCACAGGATTGACTTTTTTGCTATGCGGTAAAACTTTCTGTTGTGCAATAAAATCTTCTGTTGCGCAGTAAAACTTTCTACTGTGCAGTAAAGCTTTCTGCTGTGCAATAAAACTTTCTGCTATACAGTAAAACCTTCTACTATGCAATAAAACTTTCTGCTGTGCAGTAAGGCTTTCTGCTGTGTAGTAACACCTTCTGTTGTGCAGTACAGCTTTCTACACTTTTCTGCAACGTGAATGACTACTCCTCATTTTTTTTAACTGTAGAAATACTTTTCTACTTCCTGCACATAAACAAATCTAAAACCCAAAGAAAATACCCATCAAACAAATGTTAGTTTAAATGGGTTAGCATATTTTCAAATATATATATATATATATACATACATACATATATGCGTATATATATTTATACGTATTCGCATTTACATATATAAAATATATGGCAGAACATAAGCTACAATGTATATGTATATATACTTATGGTAGGATAATGATTAGCTCATATCAAAAGTAAAACATGTAATAACAAAGAAATAGGAAAGCTTCAGCAGAAAAGGTTTAGCGAGTATAATAGCTAACATGGTAAATATAATAAAAAGGTGCTACAGCAAAATAACTAGTACAACAAGTAAAGATATCACAGCAGGACAACTGATGCAGCAAACGTGATAAAAACGTGGTACAACAGAATGACTAAATATAGCCGATATAAGTTATAACGAGTGAAATCAAATATATTTGCAATTGAAATCAAGTATTGAATCTTCCCATAGAATAAGTAAACCAAGATGGAACCCTAACCCCAACTTGAACAACCTTGTCATAGGCTTTTGCCATCAAAGTTGTGCATTTTGGAGAATAGGCCTAAATGGCTACTAGCTATTACTTTTGAAAATTTCAAAGAGTGGGTTTGCTAAGAGGGAGGGAAAAGATGGTCTATTGATGCATGTCCCTGTTCCTGCCGTTTTTTCTCTCTTCATTTTACCACTTTCTTTCTTTCTTTCTCTGTTCTTTTTACTCTTAGTTGCTTACTACTCTCTTGCCATGGGTTGTTCCCCTTCGGTCTTTTCTTTTCTTAGGTCCCTCTCTCTAGGTGACTCTCTCTTTCTAAGTGCCTCCCTTAGGTGCTTCTCTTCTTTAGTGCTTACGACTCTCCTACTATAGGTTCCTCCCCTTAGGTACTTTTCCCCTTAGGTGCTTCCCCCCCCCCCCCTCTCTTTTTCATCCATGGCTACCTCTTCCTTTTATAACAAATTGATTCAATGGGATTTCTCCCTTTTACCCCTAGGGCTTTATCAACTGTTTTTGGCTTGTTGTGGGCATTCCTTTAGTACTGCCTACCAACCCATTGGTTGCCCGGCCACTACCTCTGCTCAGAATACCTATGTTGCACCACTACTCATTTCGTGACAAAATTCTCTTTTGTTTGTTCTTACTGTAGACCTCTACCTCTAGGTTCAAATGGATAAGGATTGGGCTACCACACTACCTAGCTTTATGGCATGCATCAGATGGTCCCAACCATCTATTACTTCTTTTGGGTAAGATACCATCCTAATAAGGTATATTCCCAAAAGAAGTCACGGCTAGAAACCAAATATAGACCCCCTTTTCCTCCCACCACCAAACCACACCCTCTAAATCCCCTTGACCATGGGCCCACCTCCTTAGTATTGGCTGGGTATAGGTTGGTGGTGCTTCAGCCCTTATGTGCTTGCTCCACTATCTTTTGTTTTTGTCTTCTTTCGTTCTCACGTTGTTTCTATTGTAGCAGATTAGCTTTGTTTTGTTCTGCTGCGTGTCTCTGTCTTATTTCTTCATGCCTTTCCTGTTGTGTTTGTCATTTCCTTTAGTTTGGCTTTTCTTTCCTTCACGCAAATCCTGCTACTGATACTTCTTGTTTTTCCTTTTTTCTTTTCATCGTGCTTCTTCATATCAGTTTTCACACCTATCTTTTATACAAAAGGATTTGGGCCTTTGTGGGCCATTATGTTAACTGGATCAAAAGGGTCTTGGGCCTAATTTGCCTTGATCTGTTAAAGCCATTCTGTTGAAGAACTGTATTCTGCGGTAGATCGATATTCTACTGCAGATTTGTAATCTGCTACAAATCTGCGTTTTGTTGTAGATTGCTTTTCCTTGCACTTCTTTCTTTGGACCTTTCTTGCTCTTCGGTCTTCTTGGTGGGCCTTTGGGCCTTACTTTTCATTGGGCTTTCTTCCGTATGGGTTTTTGGGTATGGATTCAAAAAATGGGCATCAACAATTTGATATAAAGTTGAGTTATGAACTTGTCTTTTGCACTTTGACTATTTGACTAAATTTGTGATTTGTGAGTGGTTTTTTTTTATTTTGCTAAATGTGACTTGTGAGTGGTTGTTGGCTATATGAGTAGGTCAATACATTAACACTAAATGATAATAAAAATATAAAACATTTAAAGAATTGTAAACTTATAAATTAAAGAATTGCAAAAAAATCACTTTACAATAATAATTAATATGTTTATTGTATTAAAAAAAAATGTCAAATGAACTTATAGTTTATTTTTTATTATTTTACTAGCATTATGGAAAAATTTGTAATAAGAAAACCCCGTAGACCGCAAGATTCATCTCCTACCCAAGATTCATCATTTACTTAAGATTCATCTTCTAAGCATGGCCGTGTTGATGTGAACAATCTTCCTTCGGATCCTAGGCAATGAAAAAAGATTTCATTTTATCATCCTAATGATTGAGATGAAATAAGAAGATATTATTTACAAAAAAAAAAAAAAAACCATGTCAACCTTATGAAGACAATTTTCCTCAAACAAAAATTGGTGAACTTATGCATCGATTTAATCCTAAATGGTTTAAAGAGAATGGAAGTTGGTTGGAATATAAATTTGAAAAGAATGCTACATATTGTTTATATTGTTACCTATTTAGACAAGATGTTGGTTAGCAATCTGGAGGTGACAGTTTTGTGACAAAGGGATTCAATAGTTGGAATAAGAAAGAAAAGCCAGACCTACATGTTGGAGGTGTTAATAGTGCCCATAACCAAGCTCTTAAGAATGGTGAAAATCTAATGAAGCAAAATCAACACATTCAAAGTGTTTTTGTTAAGCAGTCAAATCAAGATAAAATTGAATATCAGACTCAATTAAATGCAACAGTTGATTGCATAAGATTCCTTTTGCATCGGGGGTTAGCTTTTCGTGGTCAAAATGAATCTAATG
Organism: Quercus suber; assembly: GCF_002906115.3. Classification (NCBI taxonomy): domain Eukaryota; kingdom Viridiplantae; phylum Streptophyta; class Magnoliopsida; order Fagales; family Fagaceae; genus Quercus; species Quercus suber. Next base: position 577,212 of record NW_027069726.1, on the reverse strand, counting down.
ATTCAAGTGATGAAGGAAATTTCCTTGAGCTTCTACAATTTTTGGCAGATCATAATGATGTTATTAATGAAGTGTTGTAGAAAACTCCAAAAAAAAGCAAGCTAACCCATCCTGATATTTAAAAAAACATTATGAATGCAACTGCATATAAAACTACCAATGCCATCATCGAAGATCTTGACAGTCGGTTCTTTTCAATTTTAGTTGATGAGTCTCGTGATATCTCAATAAAAGAACAAATGGCTGCTGTTTTGTGTTATGTGGACAAAAAGGAAATTGTTACAGAGTGATTTCTTGTTATTGTACATGTAGCAGATACCTCCACTTTATCTATAAAAGATGCAATTGAATTTTTATTTTGTAAATATGCATTGAGTTTATCAAAACCACATGGGCTAGGTTATAATGGGGCCAATAACGTGCAAGGTGAATTTAATGGTCATAAAACTTTAATTCTAAAGGAGAATAAATCTGCATTTTATGTCCATTGCTTTGCTCATCAACTTCAGTTGACTTTTGTAGTTGTTGCTAACAAGCATACTGATGTTGTCGAATTTTTTAGCTTGGTTAGTAAAATAGTAACTATTTTTGAAGCTTCTTGTAAAAGATGAGAATTTTTACGAAATGCACAATTTGCCAAAATTACAAAAGCATTGAACTTGGGTGAACTTGAAAGTGAGCAAGGTTTGAACCAAGAGACAGGTCTTAAACGTGCTGTTGATACATGTTGGGGATCACATTATAGGACAATCCTCAATTTGATTTTGATGTTCCCTTCCATAGTTGATGTACTTGAGATGATTCAAAAGGATAGTCTACACTCTGAGCAAAGAGTTGAAGCTCGATCTATTTTAAGGTTAATTCTATCTTTTAAATTTTCCTTTGCTTTACACTTGATGAAAACTATTTTGGGAATCACATACGAGTTGTCAATAGCATTGCAAAAGAAAAATCAAGATATTGTAAATGCTATGACACTTGTTAGAGTGTCTAAGCAACAATTGCAAATGATGAGAGACGATGAATGGGAAGCTCTATGTTAGGACATATGTGTTTTCACTTGTTAAGAACATATGTAATTTGTTTATGTAAATTGGCTAATCCTTTGACAAAATGCACTCTACCTGTAATTGGGTAGTTCTAGATGTTTTTAATACTTCAAGAAACAAGGTTTCAAGATCAAGTGTTGAAGTCATCAAGTCTGTCCAAGAAAAACAAGCCGAAGTGCAATTTCATTAAAGCTCGACACCTGCTTGATAGCTCTTCGACACCTAGCTATCTGTCGAGATTTATAAAATCAGATTTTCTGATCTGATTTCTTGGGATCCGTGAATGTGTCTTTGAGATTTCTTTTCTTCTAACCCTAGACATACAAAAGGATTACTTTAAGAGCTGTCAAATTGTACACAAGTTGCACAAGCATTGAGCAAACTCTGTTCAAGCAATTTGTGATCAAAGACGACATTCTTAACCTAGTTCATCTTCTCTGAAGAAGTTGCTGTGTATTTGCACCAAAGGGTTTTGTGACCAAGCATCTTCCTGATCTTCATCGTGTAGGATGAACTGAAGAACTTTGCAACCAACCTCTCCTTCTAAGTTGGTGTTTGAAGTCGCATGCTGGGATCCACATATTGGTTAGTCATGTACTTGGGAGCTGTGCATCAAAGGTGGGAACTGTCACTACAGATCAAGTCCAATTGGGTATTAGGGTAAGGGTTCAACTGTAGGTTGGTAAGGTACTTGAGATTCCTTTACTTGTAATCGCTTGATTTGATAATAGTGGAGTTTCGGGAGTGGTGACTTGAAAATCACCCGGTGGGGTTTTTGCCGTTAGGATTTTCCCCATTCGTGAACAAATCACCGTGTTATTTAATTTCCGCTGCTTAATTAGTTTATTGGTGATTTTTTTTGTGCTTCCATGTGTTTGCATGATAAATTGATTAATTAATAACTTGGCTAATTAATTAATTGGTTTAATCACAAGGGGTCATTCAGTTTGTGGCCTATCACTCTATTGACTAAAGTATCCTCATTTTGTAGCAAGCGTGATATTCCTATCTTAAATATGGATGAAATATTTGTATTTGGTGTGAGGCCACAACACAACGCCCCACAAATTACAAATTTACATCACTATCGTGTTGATCTATTCTTTAAAGTCATAGATATGCAACTTCAAGAGCTTAATAATAATTTTTTAGAGGCGAATACTAGTTGCTACTTTGTATGGCTTGAATCCAAGTGATTCATTTTTGGATTTTGATATAAAAAAATTGACCCATCTTGCAAAGTTCTATCCATTTGATTTTTTTGAGACAGATGTATTGGCACATGATAATCAGCTCCAGACTTACATTGTTGATATGCGTTGCAATGACAAGTTTTTAGAACTTAAAGGAATTGGGGACCTTACTAGGAAGATGGTGGAGACAAATAAGGATGTTATATATCCATTATTATATTTTCTTGTGAAGTTAGTTTTGACCCTTCCTGTTGCGACTACAACAATGGAAAGAAGTTTTTCATCAATAAAATATATCAAGAATGAACTATGCAATTGAATGGGGGATCAGTGAATGAATAATTGTTTGACTGTGTACATTGAAAAAATATAGCTCGTATGATGGATAACGAATCTATCATGACAGTTTCAAAATATGAAATCTCGTAGAAGACAATTGCAGAATTTCATGGTTTTTTTTTTTTTTTTAGGTGATATTGATATATTCAAGTCTCTTTTGTTTTAGATTTTATATAATTCATGTTTCTTATTGACCCCCTGGACAAAAATCTTGGAGCTGCCCCTAAGAAAATGGATATTGGCCCAAAAAAAAAAAAACACAGATTTCCTTGTAATTTTTCACTCACCTAAAATAATTTCTCAACAAATTTCACAATTTGATACATCTCTCTCATATCTCGGTCTCTTTTCTACTTAGTTTTCCATTTCTCTTCGTGGTCTCTACAACTGCAACGTCTGTGTTCCTCTAATCTTCTTCTTCATCTTCTTTAGTTTTTTTTTATGTCTTAACCGTTTCTCAAAGATTTTGAGTTTTTCTTTGGGTGCCCACGTGATGACTGACCAAAGGTAAGGAGATAAGACTTGCTTTTTTAAATTTGAAATGAGATAAGACTCTGTGGAGGTAAACATGTAGAGGAGATAAAATGAAGATAAAAATAAAGAAAGATAAATTGTAAAAGTAAAAGAGAATGGGTGGAGGTGAAAAAAAAAGTGAGTTATTAAAAACAATTTATTGGCAGATGGTAGGTGAAAATTGAGATACGTGTACCAAAACAAAAACAAAAATGTTATTTCTATAACATTTTTACAATACTTTCATAACATATCTTAAGTTTCAAGTTGTTACTAGTTTTTATTGGTAGGGCAAAAAAGTAAGTTCAAATTATAATAAAAAACAAATAACCACCTATAATTTGTTGTAAAATTATTGAGAAAATGTTGTGGGCATAGCACATCTAAAAAAATTGATGTTAAAGATATTACAAATTTTATTATATAATTTTTAAAATTAAAGTATTACTAATAAAAAATTATTTTAATTTTATTTATTATGTTTTTAATTGACATTTACCAATCATATTAATTGTCATATCAATTTGTATATGTAATGTAATAAAATTTATAAAATTTTTATTATTTTTCAAAAAATATTTAGTTTATATATATATACACAGTTGTAATTACAAAACGGTACACCGATATTAACTGGTATCGAAATATATCATTCCTTTGATCAAATCGAAACAGTCTCCAGTACGAAATTGACTCCCTTGATCCAATTTTCTCTTGGCAAAGAATGAAAAAAGGTATTAATTGATTTATGGTTTCCTAATGACTATTAAGATATACTATATTATACAAGTATTTATTATAATCTGTATATTTATATGAAAAGCAATATGTTCAAAACAGGAAAGGTCAAAACCAAAATTATCACAGCCAAGTCCATGTGTCAAGTAAAGAAAAATGTTTGAGGGTTGAGACGAAGTAGCCTATTTGTAAAGAAAATTTTGAAGTGGTTAAAGAAGATCAAGACTTGCAACAAGTTATTGAATTAAAGATTGAGAACACCACTTGTCAAAAGTTTGATGAAGATTTCAAAGAAAAGAAGGTTGCATTGATTGAGGGTAATGACAGAAATCAAGAGATGGAAATTATTGAGAATATTGTGAAAGATCCAATTGAGGTTAAAAATAATGATGAGTCCATTATCCACAACCCCCAGGTTCCGGTTGATTTGTTGAAGATGACTACACAATATGTTGATTTTCTTGGAGTAGAAAATTTTGATTTTATTATCAACCGTTTGTTGATTGATTGATGTTACAAATAAATTGAAGGTAGATGATAAGAAATTTTATGCTACACTTTATGAAGAATTCAAGTTTCAAAACCAAATCACGTTATTAAAGCAATCAAAGTATTTATTTATTTGGAACGAAAGATTTCAAATTTCAAATTTCAAGATGAACTCGAGGACGAGTTTATTTCTAGTGGAAGGGTCTGATGTAGGACAGAATCTTCAAATTAATTAAGGTAATTTGTTATTTTTGGTATTTTTTTAATGTAATTTTCGTTATTTTAGATTTAGGACATTTATTTCATTGTTTTTAGGTAATTTTATTGCTTTTTAGGTTAAATTTAGTTCCTGTAATGGCCAGGTATTAATTAGGACTTATTTTAGAATATATTTTCTTATCTGTCATGTTTTATGAAGCTCTTAAATAGGCCTCTATGTCTGTAAACGTTTTTTTAGAGATTATTATTAATAAAATTACAAAGTTTATATCAAACTTTTCTCTGGTGGATTCTAGATTATTTCCTTGTAGATTAAGGGAACCCCTCGTGGATTCAAGGTTTACTACCCAGAAACTAATAGTATAGTTTCTGTCCATCAAATAGAGTATTGTGTGTGCTTTCTTCAGGCTTCTGCGACATCAGTAAGATATTCTAAGTGAGCAATATAAAACAAACTTTTCTCTTACCTTGGCATATTAAAGGTTTAGCGCATGTATTTTTGTATTTTTGTTGAAAATGAAGTGAAAATTGTGATTTAAATTGTGTTTTCAAAATACATGTTAAAGTATTCATAATGCAAAAAATGTGTTTAGTACCATTTTCAAATAATATATTTTAAAAGGTGAAAAAGCATAATTGTGTGTTTGTGTAAGGTTTTAGACCCCTTAAACCAACCAGATTGCGTAGCCTAGTTAATTAGCCAAGTTGTTACTTAGTCAAATTAAACAATTCTAGGTTAAAACAATCAAACAATCATATCAAGAATATAATGCAGCGGAATAATAAATAACACAAGATATGATCACCCAGGAAACCACACAGTAAAAACCTGGGGAGGATTTGACCCACCGATCCTCAAGGCAAACCTGAATCCACTATGAAAGAATCGAAGTTCATACAGAAGGACTACAAGCTCCCCGCTTGACTTCCTAATGCTACCCACCAGTAGAACTTACTAACACGACCACGTGCAAGCTCCGAATCCACGGACTCCTTCTTTCTTGGATTTTTCAATCAGCTACAAGCACCCTCGCTTGATTATCTTTAAGCTTCAATGGTAGCAACCAAGTTGATCATCAAGATGTAGATAATATCTCCAACTTGAAAAACCCTAAGTTTTGTGTAAAGGAAAGCTCCTCAAAGATCTCACAAGAGATTTACACAAAACAGCAATATGAGCAACAAAGACTTAGAGAGGTTTGGGTACAAAACCCTAAAAATAAAAGGAGGCACAAGAGGCACTCTAATCTCTCTCTAAAAGCCCTAAAAAACGTGGCTTAGGGTTTCCTTTATATAGTGGGAGAATTAGATCTGAAACCCTAATCCTTAATGGGCTTAAGCTGCTGTTTGGGCCGACTTAAAATTCTGCAGATACGATTTTCGATTGATCGAGCCTGTTCTTCGATCGATCGAACTAGGCAGAATATGAAGTCTTCTTCCTGCAGCTTGTATGTTCTTGAATCTTGACTTGAATCACCTTGAGCATTGTCTAATAAAACCTATAGATTCTAAGATCTATATCTAGACAAGTTTGTGTTCACGATTTGCCAATTGTTCAAAACATTTAGAACCTAATAGTTTGGTATGTGCATGTATTTTTCTTTTTAAAAAGCTGACAAGCATAATGTTGATGCTCACTTTGGCAAGGAGGCCCAATAGCAGGAAGAAGCCCAACAATATGGGAGGAAAAGAGTTAGTAAATTGAGAAGAAAATCATTAAGGCCGAATGACAGGAATAATGGATCATGGGCCTAAAAAATAGCTAGTGGGCCTCACAAAAAGCAAGCGGGCCTAAAGGAGTCCAGAGAAAGAAGTAGTAAACCCATGGGCATTATATGAAATAGAAAGTAAGCAAGAATGGGCCAAAGAGAGCTGAAGCAATGAATTAAGTGAGTAAAGGGTTAATGGAAAACCCACGAACCCCAAAAGTAATGAATACGGTAATTGGACCGGGGAAACTCAAAAGACTTAGTAAAGGCCCATGGGAATGTAGAATTAGAATGGGTCGAGGATGCCTGAGAAAAGGAAATGGGCCAAGGATGCCCAAAAAGGATGGAATGGGCCAAGGAAGCCCGTAAGCAATAAAATGGGTCAAGAAAGCCCAAACTAGTACGGATACTAGCCCAATGATGACATTGGGCCACTGGAATTAAGCAAATGGAAAGTATATAGCAAACCCAAAAGAAAGCCTAGTAAGCGCAGGTCATACAATAGCATAGCAAGAATGACAAAATGGCATCGGAGAAGTGCTAGTAGACCTATGAAAGGAACAAAGAACGAGTTAAAGAAAGAAAAGCCCACAATCAGGCAAGACCTAGCCAAGGAAGAAAGCAAGCCACAAAGGACAAAGGTTTAGAGACCCATTCATGCCACAAAAGACCAAGAATAAGCAACAGAATACACAAACGGGCCTTTAAGTAATGGCAAATGCATAAGCAGCAGACAAGCAATGGACACACATGAAAGTGGAGCACACACAAGGCTCAGGCACCACTAACCTGTACCTAGCCAATACAGGAGTGGTGGGCCATGGGTCAGAGGTAAGAGAGGGTATGGTCTAGTGATGGGGAGAAGGGGAGAGTCTATTCTGGGGTTCCTACTCAAACTCTTTTGGGGGAGATGTCTTGCTGGGATGGCATATCACCCAAAAGAGGGAAAGATGAGTTGGAATCACTAGGTGCTACCCTTATTCGGATGGGAATGCCATGGTGAACAAGCAAACAAAATAAGACTCTTTGTTTGGTAATGGAATGTGGCACGGCCAGCACATGTAAGTGGTGTTGGCTGGGCAGCTAACAAACCAGTAGGTGGTCTGGAAGGACACCCACACCTAGACAAAAGTAGTTAAGGGGTGAATGGTAAAAACCCATCATGACAAGCAATATAGAAGGGTCTTCCGTCGTGCACAGGAAGGAGAGGAGCAATGATACAGAACCAAAAGAGATAGTATAATAACATAAGAGAATTACAATAGTAGAAAGTGAAAAACAGAGTAGTAAAACTTAGAAAAGAAAGAGAGTTAGAAAGAAAAATAGAGAGTAGGTAGGAGTGAGATAGTAGGCATGCACCAATAGGCTAATCTCTTCTCTCCCTCTAAAAGCCTACCCTTTAGTAAGGCTTAAGGAATTTGAGCATAAGCCATTTAGGCCCATTCTTTCAAAGTGGGTAACTTCTGTGGCAAGATTCCCCTGTGAGGTTACCTACATTGAAGAAGTGGTTCCTTATCTTCTTTTATTTTATTGATTAAGTATCGATGTTATCTCTTTTTCATTACTGCCATTTTATTTATATTTCGTCTCTATTGTTGTACTGCTCCTTTTCTTTACTTTATTTGGAATTCTTTGCTTGTCCTGGTTAATAGTAAGTGCATTTTCTATTGTAACAGTCTCATCTACCATGGGCATGTGACAAAGGTTACAATATAGAGGCTCTGGTTTACGCATAAGCTAATTTGAGGTAAGTTGCAATTAGACCGGTCCTGACTCTCTTACCTAGAACCTTTAGGCCGTAGCGCCACAGGAGGTAGCCCAGCCCACAGTCCTAAAAAAGGCCCATCACATTTAAATTGGCGACTCCATTGGGGAATTGGGAAACAGACAAGGATAGAAGATAGAAGCCCTCATAAACCATGCCCTAGAGATCCAAAACAACGTAAAACATAAGCATCGTGCCCTTACAAGCATAGTTCAGGCCAACAACGCCCCACCAACAGTAGCCTAACTAAGCGGAAGGTGTCAATTGAGTAGGGGCTGAACCCCAGCAACAGCAAAGAATCCCTACTAACAATGCCAACATTTTTATCGAGGTGTTGCAGTCTTTTCAACACTTGAAGCAGCAAATGATGGAAGAAATTCATCAAATGAAGGCAGACATGATGAAGGAAAAAGGAACCCAGCATGACCCAAAGTATGCGGCAGACAAGGAAGAGACACCAGTTGGAGGTGCTTCGCAAAATGCAAAACAACATTTCATCACTATGGACAAAGTTGCAGCTCTTTTGGAGCAGGAGAGGGCTAGAGCGCCCAAGGAAAGATTTTATGTGCGAAGACCTCCTTACCCACTAAGAATACTTAGCAAGCCATGCCCCGAAAGGTATGAACCACGAGTTTTTATGCAGTACGATGGCAGAAAGGGAAGCGCTGTTGAGCACGTAAGTAAGTTCATTGATACTCTTGGCCCTTATACAACAGGCGAGGACCTATGTCTTCGGAAATTTTCTAAATCACTGTGTGACCATGCATACACCTGGTACATCGGTCTGAAACCAAGGTCAATCCCAACATGGGATGACATGGTGGACGTATTTTGTACTAAGTACTTCCATGGAGAAGAAACATTAACGCTTGCGATTTTGCAAGCAACTAAGCAAAGAAGTGGCAAAGATTTTATGGAATACTCAAAAGGTTTAGAGACATAACACTTGATTGCTATGATCATTGTGAAGAAAAGACATTGGTGGAAATGTATATGACAAACATGATTAGAGAGTACAGATCTGTCCTGGAAAATCTAGAAATCTCTCAGTTCGCACAGTTGTTGCAGAAAACTAGAAAGACTGCTTAGTCAGCGAGGCCAAGTTCCAACAAAAGAAACATTCCACAAGCTATGGTAGTATCCACTGGTGAAAGAAAGAGGAAGGCTGACAAAAGGGAGTACAATACCCCTCTACCACTACCATGTTCCCCGAAGGAGCTTGATGTGCTTCTTGATAAATGGATAGTAGATGGAGTCTTTAAGTATAATCAAGTTTCCAGAGAGCCCATAGAAGAAGAATGGAGAGACCTACTCTTCTACCGCTTGCACAATTACGTGCGACATCCTACCGCAAAATGTTGGGTACTCCATAAACTGGTACACCGAAGAATCAAGGAAGGGACTCTAGAGCTATCCTAGCCGGAAGTTCAAAGAAACCAACTCCCAAACTACAAAGGGAAAGGTGTGGCAACAGTTGTCATTTGCGCAGATCTAGGAGAGGATGAAGAGGAAAGTCCAACCTTGCCTACTGCAGCAATTCCCACCCTATAGAGAAGTTCCAAGTTCTAGAACTTGTATGATTAATTGGGGCTCACGAAAAATGAGTGAAGAATAGCTACAGAGGCCTTGGTAAGTATTGCCTTTAAGGCAGAAATAGAATGTTTAATAGCAGAAGTCACAGATGACAGAGCTCTCTTGCAGGAGGTAAGTGAGATCACTTTTAGTGATGAGGATATGAAAATGGGGTACTCAGACCACAGAAGGACCCTTTACTTGGCAGCATCTATAAATCAAATCTCCATTAAGAGAGCCTTGGTGGATATAGGAACTTCCATAAATCTTATCCTACTAAGCACCTTACAAGTAGCAGGAATTTCAGAAAGAAAGATTCAAGGATGCCTAATGGAAGTAACAGGATTTAAGGGAAGAGGCGAATACACCGCAGGCCACATTCAGTTGTGGTTGAAGGTTTGACCAATAGCCTCTTTGGCCCGCTTCCACGTGGTGAAAATGAAAGTCTCGTACCACATGCTGTTGTGGAAACCGTGGCTGCATAAACACTAGTTAGTCCCATCCACTTATCATCAGTGTGTGAAAGGAAGGTTGAATGGCAGAATGATACAAATAGTAGAAGAAGGTTCGGAGGAAGAAAGTAATACGGGGACAGAAGAGGAAGTTACAGCAAAAGAAAGACTGGAAGAAATTGACCTGGGATCTAGTCCACAAGAACCAAAACCCATCTCAATTATTTCAAAACTATCAGAGGAAGAATAGTTAGAATTGATATTGTTGCTGAAAGAGTTTAAGGATGTTTTCGCATTGGATTATAGCGAAATTACCTGGTTGGATCTCGGGCTAGTGGTGCATACGTTGAATGTGGACGTTGAGGCTAAGCCAATGGCTCAGCTTGCCAAAGTATTCCACACTGAAATAGAGGAGCAAATAATAAAGGAGATGCAGAAATTGCTGGCAGTGGGTTTCATTAAGCCCATCCAACATCCATGTTGGTTATCCAACATCGTGCTAGTAAAGAAGAAGAATGGGCAGATAAGGTGTTGTGTAGATTTTAGAAATCTCAACAGAGCTTGCCAAAAAGATGAATTCCCACTGCCAAACATGGACTTGTTGATAAAATTTGTAGCGGGGAACGCCATGTTTCCATTCATGGACAGGTTCAGCAGATACAATTAGATTAGAATGGCGCCAGAGGACGTGGAGAAAACTGCTTTCAAAACTCCCATAGGCAACTTTTACTATATTATGATGCCTTTTGAGTTAAAAAAACGTAGGCACAACTTACCAACGTACCATGACAGCCATATTCCACGACATGATGCACCATGAGTTGGAAGACTATATAGATGACATAGTTGTGAAGTAAAAAAGGCGAGAAGATCATATCCAAATATTAAGGAAAGTGTTTGAAAGATGTAGGGCTTTTAAGTTGAGAATGAATCCCCTCAAGTGTGCATTTGGAGTATCTTCTGGGAATTTCTGGGTCTCTTAATTCACAGTAGAGGAATAGATATAGACCTAGCCAAGGCCACGACCATAGCAACCATGAAACCACCCGCCACGGTGAAAGAATTGAAGAGTTTCTTAGGGAAAGTCTTGTACATTCGGAGATTTATCCTTGGCTCAACATCAATCACTTCAGCCTTCACCAGATTACTCAAGAGAAGGAAAAGTTTTGAGTGGGGAGAAACACAACAGACAGCCTTTAAAAGGTTGCCGCAGATTATGATGAACCTTCCTACAGTACAAGCCCCAATTCGCAAAAGGCCACTACTACTCTACTTAGCCACCAACTCGTATGCCATAGGCACATTGATTGCCCAAGAGGATGGAAGTGGCATTGAGTAACTGGTTTACTACATCAGTCGTGCCTTGAAAGACGTGGAGACTCACTATCCAAGAGCAGAAAAAGCATGCTTGGCAATAGTGTATGCTTCATAGAGGCTACGCCATTATCTTCTAGCCTACGAGGTATGATTGATTACTAAGTCTCACGCAATCAAAGCTTTGTTGCAGCATCCAATTCTCTCTGGAAGGATATCCCGGTGGTTACTACAGTTGTCACAATATGATTTGAAGACCGGAATGCCCAAAGTAGTGAAGAGCCAGGCTATAGCAGACTTGTTGGCACAATTCCCAGGAGAAGAGTAATTCCCGCTGGACAAGGAGGTCCTAGGGGAAGTAGCCATGACAGAAGAAGTCAAAGAGCAGTGGGTAATGAAGTTTGATGGATCCTCGACTTGCCCACTCAATAAGCGTAGGAATAGTTCTGTATCATAAGGAGGATGAGGCTGCAGTGCTCTCATTCAAATTGGAATTCCCCTACTCGAATAATACCGCAGAATATGAGGCTTATCTCACTAGGCTAGCTACGGCCCTTAAAATAGGAGTCAAGTATTTAAAAGTGATGGGTGATTTGAACCTAGTGGTCTGCCAGACCAAGGGGAGCTTCTCTTTGAAGGAACACAGCTTAGCCCCGTACAGAACGATGGCCCAGAAGATTGAGGAAAGTTCTCAACATTTGAGATAGAACACTTTCTGAGGAGCGAAAATCGATATATAGCATTTGAAGGGAGCAGCACCAGGATAGAAGTCAGTGAACAGAAGAGTCCATTATTGAAATATTGAAGGAGAGGTTCAAAGAAGAGAAATGTGAAGAAGATTGGAGGATTCCCATAAAAGAAGCTTTGATGAGAGTGGGAGACATGATAGAAATGAAGGCGTTGAAAGACTACGCCTTGGTAAAAAGAGAATTGTACCACAAGATGCCAGGTGGAGTCTTGTCGAGATGTGTAGGGCAAGAAGAAGTCCAAAGAAAGTTGAAGGAAGTACATGATTGAACCTGCGGGTTCTGCGGAGAAGTCAACCTTTACTGCAAACTCCAAGGGTAGGTTTCTATTGGCCAAGCCTAGGTAAAGACGCAGACCAAGTCCAGACCCAATGCGAGGCTTGTCAACTTGCAGCAGTCAGAGAGGAAAGCTATGCTGTCTTTATCAGTGAAGACTAGAGGAACGCATTTGTGCAGTACTTGATAGAAGGTATCCTGCCACAGAAGCACAGCGAAAGATACAAGCTTAAGAGATTGGCAACACGTTACTTTTTGCGTGATGGAGTTCTTTTCAAAAAAGGATATGATGGAGACCCATTGTGATGTATGGTTCCTAAGGAAGCGAGCGAGTTGATAAAAGAAGTACACGTAGGAGAATGTGGGGAGCATCAAGGGAAGAAAAATTTAAACAGATGCCTGCTACAAATGGGTTATTATTTGTCCACCATGAAGAGGGACACAACATAATTTTTGAAGAAATGCCACAGTTGCCAAGTACAAGCCAACCTGATTCACACTCACCCACAGGATTTACACAACATGGTCACCCCATGGCCTTTCCATACTTGGGGGCTTGATTTAGTGGGATCAGTTAATCCGCCATCATGTGGGTTCATATGGATCCTAGTGACTACATAGTATTTTACCAAGTGGGCCGAAGCAATAGCACTTCATAAAGCCATGGGAGGAGCAGTGGCAAACTTTATCAAGGAAAACATAATCGTTAGGTTCGAAGTGCCCTACAGGATCATCAGTGACAATGGCACGCCCTTTGTCAACAGCGATGTAAGAAAGATGCTAGTTCCATTAGGTCAAACAACATCGGTCATCACCCTATTACCCTAAAGGGAATGGGCAGGCGGAGGCAACAAACAAGACCTTCATAAAAATCATCAGCAAAATGAGTCAGGAATATACTAGAGGATAGGCAACGCACCTGTCAGATGCCCTTTAGGCTTATAGAAATTCACCAAAGTCAGCTATAGGGGTATCACCCTTCTCTTTAGTCTACGGAATAAAGGCGATGAGCCCAGTAGAAGTAATGACTCACTCCTTAAGAGCCATGCAAATGTGGAAGAAGGAAAAGGAGAAGTCTTTACAGTAGAAAGGTATGAAGACCTAGAAGGGTTTGATGAAAAAAGGGAAGAGGCTCAAGAACGCAGCCATAGGTATAGACAGAAGATGATCGAAGCCTATGGCAGGATGACTAGAGAAAGAATGTTTGTAGAAGGACAACTCGTGCTAAAGGCAGTGGACCACGTCAGGCGAGGTATGGAAGGACCATCTAAGTTCTCATCAAAATAGGAAGGACTCTTTGTAATAAGAGAGGCACATGCAAGTGGGTATTATCGTTTGGCTTAGATGCATGGCAAGGATCTAATGGACCCCATCAACGGCAAGTGGTTAAAACGATACTATGCTTAATTATGTAGTTATCCCTTTTTGTTTAATTAGTCCCGTGTTTTCTTTCCTTTCCTCCAAGTGACTATGTCACAAGGCAATATTGTAACATGTTTTTATTTAGAATGTAATGAAAAACTATGAAGTATCATAGTCATAGTAGTAGCAAAAGTGGTAGCAAGTGTAGTATCATAGTTTACAAACCCAAACTATAGTAGTCATGTCAGACTTGCCAAATAAGTACTGTAGAAAATATAAAGTGTACTAGATAGGGAAATAAGGGAAAGGAAACAAAAAGGAAACTACATAATCTCAACGAAGTCCAGAAATAAGAGTCAAATCTCCAAAACAATTGGATCTAGTAACACCAGAAAGAAGGCTCTCATAGCGTCCCTCTAAGTCTGCCACCTCTTTCGTCAAAGCCTCAATGCGTGTGTCAATGGCATCCACAGCAAGCTAAACCTTATTCATGAAGAAGGCTCGGGCAATCTCATGCAAGTGTTCTAACATGTACTCTACAGCAAAGCCCATTCTGATCAACTCTTGTACCGCAACTCTCCACTGCAAGATCCTTTCGGTGGAAACAATATCGATGAAGTTGTGCTCAATGTCATTCATCACACTCCCAAACAACTTAAAGAAATGCTCTCTCGCAGAATGGCCACAACAAAATTCCTGCATGAAGTTCCCATGGCTCCTATAAACTGCCTTAAAGTGAGAAGCACACTCTCCAAGAATTCTAAAGCCATAGAAGTCAACATAAGGAGACCTAGCACCCTAGAAGTCTGCAAGATCAAGATCATTAACCTTGGGTTGGTCAAAGCGAGTGAAGAAGGCTGCAACCTCGCTCATAGGTTCTGGAATTGTGGTAAAGCTGCTGCCTACCTCAAACTGAGAAAGGGTTGTAAGAATCGAACCTGAAAGAAGATATGAAATGTAGTATAAGGAATCCATGAAGTGAAGGAAACGAATTTATAATGAAGATAAGGAAGAGGATGGAAGAAAGAAGACATACTAGGACCCGAAGGAATGGGGGCTGTGGGTGTGGCAGAAATAGGTACTGTAGTTGCGGCAAAAATACATGCTATAGGTATGGTAGAAACTGGTGCTATAGGTGTGGTAGGAGAAAAGGTTGTAGGCATCGCTATGTCTGCTGTAATCTCAGGCTCCTCAGGAATCTCTATGATTTGAAGAATGAACATGTAGAATAAATGAAGATTGCATCAGGAAGTCATGCAGATACATATAAAAAGAAAAAGGAAGAAGATGACAATGATAAAGGGTGAAGAGAAAACTTAACAAGTGAAAGGGAATATGTACCCATAGCCTCGGTCTCGTGCTCATCACCCTTCTCCTTGTCAAAATTAGAGATCTTCTTCTTCATGGTAGGTTCATCATTAGAATCCTTAAGAACCTCCTCAGATCCTTATCGGAAGAGAAGTCTGCATCAGGCCCACGGGTGGCAGAGCTAGGGATGGGCGAATAAGTAACCACTAAAGAGAGGCCATCCTTCACGACCTGAGACAAAGCCGCAAAAGGATCGCTTGTTGAGATAACAAGAGGTGTAGCAAGGGAGTCAATCTCAGGCTGGGAAGCAGTCAGAGGAGTAACTCCCTTCTAAGGAGTAGAAGTCTCGGTAGGAATTGGAGTAGGGTTACCGACCCTCTCAGTCTAGGCATCTTCATCTACAGGCACAGGCTCAATGGAAGGGATAGGGGTCTTGGAAGGAACCCCCTGTGCAGCAACAGAAGCCATGGCCTCAGCCACCACATCGGCCCCATCGAAGAAACCCTTCATGGGTGTACCCATGGTAGCAGAGATCTCCTCAGTCATGGGGTGATAGATGGAGATGGGCTCAGGTTTAGCCTGGAGAACGTGAAACAAAGGAAAAAATAAAAGGGAGAGGACGTAATAAGTGGTGATGCATATATATATATATATATATATATATGAAAAGAAAAGGAGAGAGAGAGAGAGAGAGAGAGAGAGAGAGAGAGAGATGGGGCACATAATGACTCATGGCAACGGGAACACATGCAAAAAAAAAAAAAAAAAAAAAAAAAGAGGAAGAGAGAAAGACATACCTCTAACTCGGGCTCATCCAACAATATAAGGCGGGTGGCAGAAGTATCCCCCTTATGCTTAGACTGCAAAAAAGAGGGAACAAAAGAGAGAAAAAAATTCAACATGTATATGGGGTTAGCCGTAGAAAAGCCTATAAATAAGAAATAAAGAAGAAGTAAAATTAGAGATAACATACTCTCCTCTCAGTAGTGGCAGATGTAGGAGGGGGAGATGTCTTCCTTTTGCTGCCTCGAGTCCTGCTAGAAGGAGGAACGTCAGCAGATGGCCGTGAAGCAGTGGGGTTGGACTTGCCTGTAGTAGGGCACTTGCTAGAACGGGTATGAGCAAAGGGAGGATGAGAGCACTCCAAGACTATGTTACCTATAAAAGGAAGGTTGCCCTCAAAAGTGACTATATTTGAACAAGTCTCGGAGGAGTCATCACCCTTTTTGGCAGATTTAGGCTTGGCGGATTGAGGTGCAGAACCCTTCTTCGTGGGCACAGGAGGTTCATCACCTTCACTCTTTTCTCCCAACCTATGGGAAAGTCACCAGCATACTAGAACCACCCCCTCTCCTCTGCATCCCACTAAAATATAGCAGATTGACTCTACTTACTAGCATATGCCACCACGGACTTGGTGGGAAAAAGTAACTAAGGGTTACAGAAATGATTGCATGAAGGCCATTAAGAGGAATGAGAGAGAACCCATGACTACCAAACAACTCCTGCTCAAAAGAAATCATCACGACTTGTTAGTTCCCATGCATAGCAGTAATACAAATACCCTCCCTCTGTGAACCTGGGATGATAACTGCAGTAAAATGCCTTTTCCAAAACTAAAAGACATTGTGTTGCAGGAATCACCCAACAGAGGTGGGAGACTCCATAATGGTAGAAAAGTCATTAGGTATATCTTGATCCAGCCCGAACTACCTCTTCACTCTATCAGCAAAATAATGTATGAACTGAACCCCCTCATCAACCAAATAAGGTAACCACCCAGCATTGATGGCTGCCAAGTAAGTAATACCCCTCTCATCAAAACCAATTAATAAGGTAGTGGTCCCAGCAGCATTAATAAAAGGACCCATGACAAAATCAGCACATGTATAACCTGTACCCAAACTCTTGTATGCTCTCCAACAAAACCCAACACCCTTATCAAAGAACTTAACAGCAAGATGCCCAAACGACTTCAACCCAACCCAACGAAAAGCCAATGGGAAATCAGATGCAAACTAACCATAGAAATCAGTAATAACCTTTAGAAACAAATGATATCTCTCTTTGGCAAAGCGAACAGGCCTACACTTTGCCAAATGCCTAGCATAGCGCTCCCACAACAAATGCTGCAAAATAGTCCTATGGGCAAAGGTAGTAACTATATGGTAGGAACCTGCCTACTCCTCATCACTCCACAAGATATCTAACTATACATATAGATAACCCAAAAACATAGGTGCCAACGGCAGACTTACCCTAGCAGATATCTTAATGGCTAATCGAAAATACAAAGGCTTTACAGCATAATGAGGGTGAGAGCCAAAGATGAACTTACAAAGCCAAAATGTGACGAAGGTTGCATGGCGAGCAGCAACGAAAGTCTTGAAAAAAGCTCCGATCCAATGTGAAAGCTTCACGTTGCCACTCATCCCCTCTCTCAACTCGACCTTCATAGCCTCCTCTTCCGGAGAGAGCTCCAAAGCACCGGGGTCAACATCACCAAGAATGGGCAAAAGTAGTTAGTTTGCCATGTCCTCTAAGGTCACAATGATCTCACTACAAGAAAGAAAGAAGGTGTAGGTAGCAATGCACCACCGGCGGACAAAATGATGGAGGTTGAACAAGTCCCTATAGTTGGACAAGTAATGCGATGAAACAATGGCCTTCAACACACTGGCCCGCTATAGCGCCACCATAAAACCCTTGTCGAACAACTTGGTGTCTACCCTTTCTTTCCAACCCAAAGCGATGCTCGACCCAAATTCGAAGAGAATAGGCACGGGGAATGAAATACCTTGGCAAATAACAAGATTAGGAATCGAAGAAGCCAACGAAGCCCAAGATATCTCCATGTTGCGATGGCAAAAGGAAAGCCATACATGGCCTCGCGGTAGAGGCAAGTACTCGCCAGGAACTTTTGGGAAATGGGCATAGGTGTCGTACCAAGGGTTGATGAAAGGAGCGCACTCGCTATTCGGGTTGCGGCGCTCTTCCTCCTCATCGAAGTGCTCCAATTCAGAGTAAGGAGCCTCTTCACCTACGTCTCTTGTGGCAGGATCATCGAAGGTGATCTCTTTTCCGTAACGGTGGGAAGAACCTTGGCCTTTCGCTGACATCATGATGGAATGGTTGATTGGAGTAGATGGGTGAAAGTGTTTGAGGGAGAAAACGTGATGAAGAAAGGGCAAGGGAAAGAGTGTTTTGTCAGTGACATGAAGAGAATCTCTTTAAGTATTAATGTCATTAACATTGACACGAAAGGATGCAATGGATCACCCATTGGATAAGGCATGGAATTAATGAAGCAAAAGCTATGTTTTAGAATAACTGCTAAACTGGGAAGTTCGAAGAGACAACACTGTTTGCGGCAAGAAAAAAAAAAAAAGGGGGGGCCCACTGTTCGAAAAAGCCAGCAAAGAAAAAGAAAAGAAGAAGAAAAGACAAAGAAGAAGAAGAAGAAGAGTCTTCTTCTTCTTCAGGAGGCTGAATGTTGATGCTCACTTTGGCAAGGAGGCCCAATAGCAGGAAGAAGCCTAACAATATAGGAGGAAAAGTGTTTGTAAATTGAGAAGAAAACCATTACGCCCAAATGGTAGGAATAACGGATCATGGGCCTAGAAAATAGCAAGTGGGCCTCACAAAAATCAAGTGGGCCTAAAGGAGCCCTAATAAAGAAGTAGTAAACCTATGAGCATTATATGAAATAGAAAGCAAGCAAGAATGGGCCAAAGAGGCCCGAAACAATGAATTAAGTGAGTAAGGGGTTAATGGAAAGCCCATGAACCCCAAAAAGTAATGAATATGGTAATTGGGCCAAGGAATCCCAAAAGACTTAGCAAAGGCCCATGGGAATGTAGAATTAGAATGGGCCGAGGATGCCCAAGGAAAGGAAATGGGCCGAGGATGCCCAAAAATGATGAAATTGGCCAAGGAAGCCCATAAGTAATAGAATGGGTCAAGAAAGCCCAAACTAGTATGTATACTAGCCCAATGATAACACTAGGCCACTGGAATTAAGCAAAGGGAAAGTATACAGCAGGCCCAAAAGAAAGCCCAATAAGCACGGGTCATACAATAGCATAGCAAGAATGACAAAATGGCATGGTAGAAGTGCTAGTAGACCTACGAAAGGAACAAAGAACGGGTTAAAGAAAGAAAAGCCCACAATCAGGCAAGGCCGAGCCAAGGAAGAAAGCAAGCCACAAAGAACAAAAGCTCAGAGACCCATTCACGCCACAAGAGGCCAAGAATGAGTAGTAGAATACACAGACGAGCTTTCAAGTCATGGCAAATGCATGAGCAGTAGACAAGCAATGGACACACATGGAAGTGGAGCACGCACAAGGCTCAGGCACCACTAACCTATACCTAGCCAATACAAGAGTGGTGGGCCATGGGTCAGAGGTAAGAAAGGGTATGGTCTAGCAGTGGGGAGAAGGGAGAAACCTATTCTAGGGTTCTCGCTCAAACTCTTTTGGGGGAGATGTCCTGTTGGGATGACATATCACCCAAAAGAGAGAAAGATGATTTGGAATCACTAGGTGCATGCCAAGAGAGATAGTGAGAGAGAATGCCTACCCTTATCTGGATGGGAATGCCACAATGAACAAGCAAAAAAAAAAAAAAAAAGACTCTTTGTCTGGTAATAGGATGTGGCATGGCCAGCACAGGTAAGTGGTGGTGGCTGGACAGCTGAGAAACCAGTGGGTGGTCTGGAAGGATACCCACACCCAGAAAAAAGTAGTTAAGGGGTGAAATGGTAAAAACCCATCACAGTAGACAGTATAAAAGGGTCTTCCGCTATGCACAGGAAAGTGGGAGCAAGGATATAGAACCAAAAGAGATAGTATAATAACATAAGAGAACTACAATAGCAGAGAGTGAAAAATATAGTAGCAAAACTTAAAAAAGAAAGAGAGTTAGAAAGAAAAACAGAGAGAGGCAGGAGTGAGATAACAGACATGCACCAATAGGCTAATCTCTTCTCTCCCTCTAAGAGCCTACCCTCTAGTAAGGGTTAAGGAATTTGAGCATAAGTCATTTAGGCCCATTCTTTCAAAGGGGGTAATTCCCATGATAAGATTCTCCTGTGAGGTTACCTACATTGAAGAAGTGGTTCCTTAAATTCTTTTATTTTATTGATTAAGTATCAGTGTTATGTCTTTTTCATTACTGCCATTTTATTTATATTGCGTCTCTATTGTTGTACTACTCCTTTTCTTTAGTTTATTTGGAATTCTTTGCTTGTCCTGGCCTACAGTAGGTGCATTTTCTCTTGTAACAGTCTCATTTGCCATGGGCATGTGACAAAGGCTTTAATATAGAGGCTCTGGTTTATGCACAAGCCGATTTGAGGTATGTTGAAATCAGACTGGTCCTGACTCTCTTACCCAAAACCTTTGGGCCATAACGCGGCAGGAGGTAGCCCAGCCTGCAATCCCAAAAAAGGCCCACCACATTTAAATTGGTGACTCCGGTGGGGAGTTGGGAAACAGACAAGGACAGAAGACAATAAGTTCATTTCCTCTTATTGTTATTAGATTATACTTGGCTGTCATTACTCTCTTGTAATAGCCTCATCTTCCATGGGCATGTGACCAAGGTTTCAATATAGAGGCTCTGGTTTATTTGCAAGCTGGTTTGAAGTGAGTTGCAATTAGATTGGTCTTGACTCTCTTACCCAGAATCTTTAGGCCATAGTGCAGCAAGAGGTAGCCCAACCCACAGTCCCAAAAAAGGCCCACCACACACAGTAAATTTATTTTTATTTTATTTGAAGAGAGAGAGAAAGTTCCTCATTTTACCGTTGCATAGACCTCCTTTCCTCATTCTTTCTTTTCTTTTCTCCCCTGCTCCTTCTGCCTTTTCTTTTTCTTTGTGTCCTCAAAACCTACTTCTCAATCTTCTCTCTTGGTGGACTCAACCAATAGATCTT
Organism: Quercus suber; assembly: GCF_002906115.3. Classification (NCBI taxonomy): domain Eukaryota; kingdom Viridiplantae; phylum Streptophyta; class Magnoliopsida; order Fagales; family Fagaceae; genus Quercus; species Quercus suber. Next base: position 556,230 of record NW_027069726.1, on the reverse strand, counting down.
TCATACAAAACCTAGATCCAGAAATTGCCATAAAAAGTAGCTTTTTGTTTTTTGGGTTTGATATTTAAGGCTTAGAGTTGGTGCTATTTCTTCTTCTATGAAGCTTCTTGGTAACAAACTAACTAACAATCTTATTGCGTTTCTAAATTTGGAATTATAGTAAAAGCATTGCTTGGATTGGATAAGATTTCTTATATTGAAAGTTCAAGAATCAATAAAGTAGACAAGAGAGGGTATGAGCAAGATGTGGAGGATGATGCATAACACATGCTTGGATCGAGAGATAAAGAAGAGAGGGAAAGAAGTTCTGTTAAGTGTGGTCTAATCAAGTGGGACTTAAAGTTTTTAACATATTTACATAAGTGTCATTGAGTAATGTTATTTGAAAACTGAAAACTAGTAGAAGAAGCTTTCTAAATTTAGTGTTCAAACACCCTAAAATGTGAAACATAACTCAAACACTCCTAAATGAAATCCCATACCAAATGGGGGTTTTTTTTAGACCCATAGTTTTCAGCATTTAAACACTAAAAACTGTTGTTTGAACTACCTTACCAAATAGACCTTTTAGTGTTTAAATAGGACTCTTGTTGTTACCCTATGATCTCCACCATGTACCATCATGGAGTATGTTTGGACGGATATCTTGGATCATGCATCTATATGAGGGAATTGGTGTTCTAAACGCCATTATAGGTCCAGTGTTTAAAATGCCTCTATAGACCTTTCGAAACGTAACTATAGAATACCTGAGTGGCATTTTTTTTATTAACACCACAAAAAAAACACTACTGTAGCCAATATTTTTTTCAATGCTGGTACTCCTCTAAAATGTAACGAAAAAAATACTGAGTTCTACCAGTTGTATCAAGGATATTTTAGATGTTTCGGCATATACAAAAATAAAAATAAAAAAAATGTTAAAATTTTAAAAAGAAATTGTTAAAAAACATGTCATTTAAGCTAATATATTGGCTAATGTATTTAGAATAGTATTTAGGCTTATAAAATGTGAGGATTTTAAACTTTATATTGATAAACATAAAAATATATACTTACATTAATAAATGCAAACATATACATATATATATATATATATATATATATAAAGAAATTGTTAAAAAACATGTTATTTAAGCTATTATATTGGCTAATTTATTTAGACCAGTATTTAGGCTTATAAAATGTGTGGATTTTAAATTTTATGTTGATAAACATAAAAATATATACTTACATTAATAAATGCAAACATATATATATATATATATATAATATTATAGTGGTACTCCTAAAACGGTACACCAGTATCAACTGGTATCGAAATATTTCGTTCACCTGGCCAAACCAAAACGGTCTCCATTATGAAATTGTATCTCTTGATCCATATTCAAATTTGACACAATAACAATGGTGTGCAAAACATGGATGAGATCCTATCATAAACCAATTTAAATGAATCAATTGAGGCCCAAAAATGATAGTTTTTAATTAATATTGGATCAAAGAAGTCAACATTATATACTAGATATGATAATGGTATCACCGCACACTCTTGTCATGATGGATACTCCACAGGTATAAGTTCTTGTTGGAGTAGGGGAGTAAGGGCCGATATTCAAGTCTCTAGGAGGTAATTTCAAACACATATACATTTAAATTATACTAGAGTAGGATTTATAGGATATTGTTGAATGGAACCAAATATGTGTAGACACTCAATTTTGCGCCCATTATTTATTCTTGGAAGATGACCAAATAACCATTAAAGGTACCCAAAAATCATCGTTGCATGCATTCATTTGGCTAAAACTGATCACACGTGATTAATTGAAATTAACTTTGATTGGTTAACAATTAAAGTTAATTAAATCAATTTTTGTGATTGGTAGTTTATTTTTATTAAAATAAGATTGGTTGCATGGGAATAAAAGAAATGAGATGATAATGTTAAAATTGGACCAAAAATTAAGTTTTTAGGGTAATTATCTCTAAAATAATTATCTTAAAATTTTAATTATCAAGTTAAGATGAATTTTATCAAGAATACAAGTCCAGAAAACATCCAAGTACAATGCCTCAACTCAGAAAAACGTCCAAAAAGAGTCCAAAATGTGGAAGAAGATGAAATTGGATGAAACTGCTAGAAGTGCAAATTGAAAATTGACACTTCAATAGTGCTGGTTGACACAAATTGCAGAATGGGCCCAGATGCGTTTTGTTCTGGTCAAAACTGATTAGGTTCAATTTTTTTGGGATAAAATCTAACCCAACTCATGTCTGTTGACTTTCAAAGCAACCTTAGCTTATTTTTTAAGGAGATACACCTCTATAAATAGAGGAGAAAACCCAAAATTCAGCACCCCTCTCCCCTTAACGTAAAAGAAACTCTGGAAGTTTTACTTTAGAATTTTCTTTTCTATTAAGTGACTATGCTTTAGATCTCAGAGACACTCATTCTCTCTGATTTCTAAAGCAATTCCCCCTTGTAGAATTCATTCATGAAGGTATTCTTTTATATTGTTTTGCATAAACGTATACTTCTTTCTTCTATTTCTTAAATGATCATGTCTATAATTTATGCCTTGCATGCTTTTTTTTTTAGATCTAATTTCATTTGATTAGTCTAGGGTTTTACTTGTTGATTAATTAACATGCATAGATCTAGAGTTAAATCATCGTTTGAAATCTTTGATCTGCAAGAAATTTCGTCATAAAAATACTTTTTCATTTTTCCATACAAAAAAATAGATCTAAAATCTTTAGTGCTTAAGTGTTTCTTTTATTTATATAAAAAAATATATCTATATTTTCATTTAAAAATCTATTCTTTCATATCAATAAAAAAAAAAAAAATAAAAAAAAAAAATACCAGATTTGTATTTTTAGTGAAAAATTCATTCTTTCACATCTCTAAAAAGACATATCTATATTTTTGTTCTAAAATTCATTCTTTACATCATGAAATATCATTTCAATATTTTTAATCATTAACTTCCTTAAACTTTTTTTTAGTTTATAATAAATAAAGTTGCAGATCTAGGATTTTAGAATAATGTTTTAACCTTAAACTTAGAAATCAACATGACATTTTGTTGCATCTCACTAATATCTTGCATATGGGTACTTAGTTGATTATTTAGGGTCTAGAAGACCAAATTTTGTTCAGGCAGGATGGGTATGGGTGCCGAACACCTTCCCATTTTGTAACCTAACCCCCGAGTCTAAATCCTAGGTTCGTAGATAGTGTTTTATCGTTCTTTTCTTGATAGATTGTAACTAGGAAATAAAGCCATGTAATATTCATTTTTTATCAAATGTAAGAATTCAAATCAATGAAATTTAGTATTATTCATATTTTTCTGAATTTGATAGTTTTTTATTTTTATACTTAAAAATAAGTGGCGACTCCTAAAAACCTCAAAAAAGAGGTGCCAATACACTCTTTTTTTGAGACCCACTCTCTCACAACATGTTTGGAGTAATTTCTTCCAATCTATTAGAGCATCCACATTTGTGGAGCTATATTTTTTAGCTTTTAGCATCTCAAAAACTCACTTTATCTATTTTAACACACCACTTTATAACACACCCAACATCAATGGTTCTATTTTATTTTACCACTTTGATTAAAATATTATAAATAACTCATTAGAATAATAATAAAAACATTCACGACAAACTTCAGGAACCAACCACAACCACCTCCACCACCAGAGAAACCCACACCCACAACCACAACCACCACCACTATGGAAACCACAACCCACAGCAACAAGATAAAAATAATAATAAAAAACAAACAAACAAACAAATAAACAAAAAACCAACACAGCCATTGTCATGGAAGTTTTTCTTAAGCCTAAAGCTCCTCTTCCTAAAACTAAAAAACATGGAATGAGAATTTTGTAGTTCAAATTGACTTTTTGATACCCAAATTAACAAAACACCGACAAACGCACCCAATCCCAGCTCAATCTACCCACACCCACCCGATCCTAACCACCTCCACAAACCCACCCACATAGACACCAACCCACCACCACAACCAAATCCAATTAATCTTCTATATCCTTTTCTTTTGGGTTAAAACTCAAAATGAGGTTCTCTCTCTCTCTCTCTCTCTCTCTTTAGTGGTATAGAGTTTTATGAGTTTTGCCAGGTCAACCAAAGAAGAGGGAGAAGGATACTGTGAGGTGAAGAAAGAGAAAAAAGAGAAAAAAGTGAGAGAGAAAACATAGCTTTTAATTGATAGGTCAAGAATGTTTTGACCCCTTGTAATAAATTAATCAATTGATTTAGCCAAGTTAATTAATTAATTCAATTAACATGCAAAACGCGTGGTAGCACAAACAAATCACCAACTAAGTAAATATGCAGCGAAAATTAAATTGATACGGTGATTTGTTTTCGAATGGGGAAAACCTACACGGTAAAAATCCTACCGGGTGATTTTAAGGTCACCACTCCCGAGAATCCACTATTATCATAACAAGCGGTTACAAGTAAAGGAATCCTAGTACCTTATGAAGAGGTTGTATGTATAATAAAGTCTTTGGATATAATTTATAGATAAAGCCTAGAGTGCAACTATATTTATATAGTGGTATTAAATATAGTTAATGGTAACTTTGGACTTGTCAAGAGTTGACAGAAAAGCCCAAAGCCCATTGGAAAGGCCCAAAAGGCTAGCCCAATTAGATAATTGGTTAGATACAACGGGAAAAACGTACAAAATTTTCTGTGTAAGAAAAACAACATTGTAATGATGTGGAAGTGAGTGTATGTCACTCTCTAATCATCCCTTTGTAACTAATTGAGAGACCACACTTCTTGGGCATTAGTGAAATTGGAGTGAAGATTAAAAGTATTCCTAAGTGCTTCAATCTTCGGGTTTTGAAATTCACCACTTCAAGGTATGCTTTCTTGTTCTCAAATTCTGAAATTTACTTAACACATGTTATCAATTCCGAATGATGTAGATCTGTTATTTTTCCGCTGCGTTCACATTTATTTCCATCAAATGGTATCAGAGCGGTCATCAATTTCAAATTGTAGAACATGTTTTGTGAATTTTGGAATTAGAATTTATAGTTTCATGTTGTTTGAAGATTATGCATTTAATTTTCTGCATGGTTGATGAAACTATGATTTGATAAAAACTAATATTGATGTTATGATGTTGTTTAAATTTGAATTTAAGTATGTTAAATTGATCTTTAAGACTTTAGCATCAATGAATTTCAGTTTTGATATCATTCTCTGATCATCATGTTCATATGAACGTTGTTTGTTCAAGAAAACATGAAGAAAACTGCCATAGAAAATTTTTGGAAATTTGAGTTTCGCGATTTTTGATCGATCGAAAATCACATTCGATCGCTCGAGTGAAACAGTGATCAAACTTTTCAAATAGATTGATTTTCGATTGCTAGTCGATTGATCGAATCTGTTTTTCGATCGATCGAAAGTCAATCGAGTATCAACCAAACAAGTTAGAACGTCAAGTTCAAATTTTTTAATTTTTTCAATCAATCGAGGGGCACATTCGATCGATCAAAAGAAATAAAATCAGAAATTTTTCTAAGTGTTTTCAGATGTAAAAGTACTAAGACTATGTGTAATTAGATTATGCATGTTTTATAATTAAAAACCTTTTCTTTAAAACATCTGGTGGGAGAGAGATACAAGGGTTGCATCTCACGGCCTCCATTGTCGATTTAAAGTAGTGTGATTAAGCACCTCGCCTTGGCGTATATGCCTTGCTCCTTTCGGAGGGTGTTTGATTCATGGTACTATAGGTTAAACTTCTTAAAGATAGATGAAATGTGTTTTAACATTGAGAACGACCACGCTTCCGTGGAGTTACTTGGTGATTCACATTGATTCTAGGCAATAGTGTACAGACTAAGTGTAATGTTAACCTCCCTTCGGAGCTATGTCATTATTACTTAGAGACTAAAGGGAAAACGACAAATTATTTTTGTTTGGTAAGAGTTACTATGATAGCATTAATAATGAGAATGTTTCTCGCCTAATCATAGTGATTGGTATGACCTCGCTTCCGAGGAATATTAATTGCGGGATTGGGTTGTCGTTGCATATATTATATTATGGTTTTATTAAGGTTTCATACTATATGTTTATATGCTAAATAGATAATGTCCGGTTTATTGATTATATTCATGTTTATTGTTTTCAGATTTAGAACATGGCATCATTTAGCCCACTTGTTACTATTCTTAATCAAAACAAACTGATTGGATCCAACTATGTTGACTGGAAAAGAAATTTGGACATAGTTCTTACTGCTGAAGAGCATAAGTATGTTCTTACTAAACCATGTCCCAACTTTCCTTCATTAGATGCTCCTCCTAAGGAAAAAAAACGATATGATCATTGGTAGAAATCTAATGAGATGGCCAAGTGCTACATCCTAGCATCTATCTCAAATGTTCTACAGCATCAAATGGAGGATGTAGAACTAGCTTCAAACATCATGCTAAGTTTAAAGGAGATGTTTGGTGAGTAAGGCCGTTCTGCAAGGCAAGAGACCATGAGGCAAATTTATAATACTAAAATGGCTGAAGGTACTTCAATTAGGTGCTGATATTGATGGAGAATCCCAAGTGGATATGATAATCCAGTCGCTACCAGAATCATTCAAGAAATTCAAACTTAACTATAATATGAACAAAAAGATTTATACCTTGTCTGAATTAATGAATGAATTGGTAGCGGCAGAAGGTATTCTTGGTACTTCCAATGTTGAAGCCAATGTTGGTGAAGCTTCTACTTCTCAACCTAAGTTGAAAGGCAAGGGTAAGAAGAAGAAGAAGAAGAAGGACTTCACCAAGCAAGAGGGTAAATAAATTGCCTTAGGGGTTGCTGATAAAGGAAAGAAGATCAAAGGAAAGTGTTTCCATTGTGGTGAGAAAGGGCATTGGAAGAGAAATTATCCAATATTCAAGGCTGCCAAGAATAAAGGTATGATTAATACATTCCTTCTTGAAATATGTTTGGTACAGAATGTCACGGATTCCTGGTGTGTGGATTCAGGTTGTACTAATCATATCTGCAATTCTTTGCAGGGGTTCCAGGAGACCAGAAAGCTTAAAGAAGGGGAGTTGTTTCTTACTTTGGCTGATGGGAGCAAGATTCCGGTTGTAGTTGTTGGAATGTTTAATTTATGTTTTAAATCTAGAGTTCTAATATTAGAAGACTGTTTGTATGTACCTAATGTTCGTAGGAATTTAATTTCTGCTACTTACTTAGGTAAACATGGTTATTGTGTTATCCTGAAAGACAATGTTGTAATAAAGAAGGATAAAGTATTTATCTGTTCTGGCAATATTGTGGATGGTCTTTATATTTTAAGTCCTGATAAGCATGAATTATATAATTCTGAATTAGATAATAACTCTCATGTAAAATCATTAAAGAGAAAGTTTCCTTCTACTAGTGATGCATATCTTTGGCATTTGCGTTTGGGTCATATTAATTCAAATAGGATTCAAAGACTGATCAAAGATGGACTTTTAGAGCCCATGGACTTTGATGAATTTCCAGTTTGTGAATCTTGTTTGGAAGGTAAAATGACCAAACGATCTTTTAAAGCAAAAGGTAGAAGAGCTTAAGATTTGCTAGAGCTAGTACATTCTGATGTATATGGTCCTATGTCAATCCAAGCAAAAGGAGGTTATGAGTATTTCATCACTTTTACTGATGATTACTCAAGATATGGTTATGTGTACCTGATGAGACGGAAGTCTGAAGCCTTTGAAAAGTTCAAAGAGTTTAGGGCTGAAGTAGAGAATCAATTGGGTAAACGCATAAAAGCCATTCGATCTGATCGTGGTGGTGAATACCTTCTTGGGGTTTTCAAGGATTACTTAACTCAAAATGGGATTGTATCCCAATTGGCTACACTGGAACTCCCCAACAGAATGGTGTAGCAGAAAGAAGGAATAGGACTCTTTTAGAAATGGTTAGGTCCATGACGAGTTACTCAACTTTACCGATTTCTTTTTCGGGTTATGCCTTAAATACAGCAATACATCTTTTGAACTTAGTCCCATCAAAATCTGTTCCCACAACACCCATGGAATTGTGGAGTGGGCGTAAGCCTAGTATGAAATATCTCCACATTTGGGGTTGTCCTGCACATGTGTTAAAAGGGAAGCCTGATAAATTGGAACCAAAATCAGAAGTGTGTTTGCTTGTAGGTTATCCAAAAGAAACTAGGAGTTATTTATTCTATAGTCGTAAAGATAACAAAGTTTTTGTTAGTACAAATGCTAAATTCTTGGAATATGACTATATGAATAATTTTACTCCTAGAAGTAGAGTTGTGTTGGTTGAAATGAATGAACCTGTAAATGAACAACCAATGGATGAAACTAGGGATGATGTGGCTGTATTAGATACACCACAAGATACTACTCATGACATGTCTAGTACACAGGTGCCTCGTCGTAGTGGAAGAATTGTTCGGCCTCCTATAAGATTCATAGGTTTAGGAGAAACTTATGAAGTTATCTCAGAAAAGGCTAAATCTGATCCCTACACCTATGAAGAGGCAATGAATGATATAAATGCACATCATTGGGTCCAAGCTATGAAATCTGAATTAGATTCTATGTATTCCAATCAAGTTTGGGATCTTGTAGAGGCGCCTAACGGCATTAAACCTGTTGGTTGCAAATGGGTTTACAAGAGGAAGAGAGAGATAGATGGAAATGTTGAAACCTTTAAAGCAAGGCTAGTGGCGAAAGGGTATACACAAAAAGAAGGTCTTGATTATGATGAAACCTTTTCTCTAGTAGCAATGCTTAAATCTATCAGAATTCTCTTCTTCATTGCTACTCATTATGATTATGAGATTTGGCAAATGGATGTCAAGACTGCTTTTCTCAATGGCAATCTTGAAGAGGAAATCTATATGATGCAACCGAAAGGTTTCATAGCAAAGAACCAAGAGCATATGGTATGCAAGTTGAAAAGGTCTATTTATGGACTTAAGCAACCATCTAAGTCATGGAACATCAGATTTGATCAAGCAATCAAGTCATTTGGTTTTAAGCAAAATCTTAATGAACCATGTGCGTACAAAAGACATTGTGATAAAGTAGTAATGTTCCTAGTGCTTTATGTTGATGATATTATACTCTTTGGAAATGATGTAGGGGTAATGTCATCAGTAAAGGTTTGGTTGTCAAGCCGATTTGATATGAAGGACTTGGGTGAGGCTAACGTTATTCTAGGGATCAAGCTTTAGCAAGATCACAAGAATAAGATATTAGGCTTATCACAAGCTGGATATATAGATAAGGTTCTAGAACGGTTTAGCATGCAAAACTCTAAGAAAGGATTACTTCCTTTCAGATATGGAGTTCCTCTATCCGATAACCAAAGGCCTAAGACTCAAGAGGAAGAAAATATGATGAGACAAGTTCCTTATGCTTCGGCAGTAGGAAGTCTTTTGTATGCCATGCTTTGCACTAGATCAGATATCTGTTATTTAGTTGGCATGGTCAGTCGATATCAATCAAATCCAGGGCCAAAACACTGGCAAGCTGTAAAGCATATTCTCAAGTATCTACGGAGAACAAGAGATTATATGTTTGTTTACCGAAGTGAGGATTTGATACCTATTGGCTATACAGATTCAGATTTTCAATCTGATCTAGCTTTCAGAAGATCCACATCAGGATGTGTTTTCACCTTGGGAGGTGGAGCCATAAGTTGGCGGAGTATTAAGCAATCTTGTATTGCAGACTCTACCATGGAAGCAGAATATGTTGCTACTTGTGAGGCAGCAAAGGAAGCTGTATGGCTCAGGAAATTCCTTTCTGACCTTGGTGTAATGACAATGGAGCAAGTTCCAATTACATTGTTTTGTGGCAACAGTGGAGCAGTTGCACAATCTAAAGATCCAAGGAATCATAAGAAAGGAAAGCATATTGAGAGGAAGTACCATATCATTCGAGATATTGTTGCTCGTGGAGATATGGTGGTAGCAAAGATTGAAAGTGCAAATAATCTAGCACATCCATTTACTAAAACTTTGCCTCAAAGGACTTTCGAGTCACATTTGGAGAGAACGGGAGTTAGATTAGTGCACAATAGTCTTTAGGGCAAGTGGGAGATTGTTAGGATTAGTGCCCTTAAATCCTATTGTATGATGCTATGTATGATATTAAGTTTGACATTGTGTATGACATGATGTATGACTTAATATTGTGTTTAATGAATTTGTTTTATTATTATCTGAAATAATGGTAACATGAATATTAGGACATGAATATTAGGACATTATCATTTGGTCCATGAGATGCATAGTATTTGATTTATGTGAAAAGTCACAGAAGATATAAATCACAAGTTCTTTGTAAACTCAGAATTATAGTTTGTAGTCGGTGATGAAATTGGGCATTTCATCTGCGAAGATTATAACATATCAACCACGATGATTTGTCTTGATCATGGAAGTGGAGACTTCTGGTTGATGTGTTAATATGTTTTAAGAGTTAAGACATATTGAACTGGATCGCTATGAGATTTATTATTTTTCTAATAATTGTCATATGAATAATAAATCTCACGACTTGTATTTGCATGAACTCTTAATCCTGAGAGAATAATGGACTTGATCATGAGATGTAGGTTGCTTTGATATATCAGGAGTGAGATCTATAGTAATGGTCAAAACCTCAGTATGTTGGGCAGCCACATTTAGTGTTGATGGAACATGTATTCTCAAGATGGAATTCATAGTCTCTTAACGGAGATATAAAGTATTCCCTTGAGATAAGTTTAATGAGTTTGTTATTCAGAGAGTTAGGCCTAACCACTTTAGTAAGACTAAAGTAAATATTTATGGAATTAGATTTCATAAATATATAATGAATAATATTAAAGGATTAAACCGGGTACTCAAGGATTAAGATGTAGTAATTTACAAAGTGGCAGTCTACATTAATGACTTTGTATTACTACAAATATTTTATGAAGGGGTTGTATGTATAATAAAGTCTTGGGATATAATTTATAGATAAGGCCTAGAGTGCAACTATATTTATATAGTGGTATTAAATATAGTTAATAGTAACTTTGGACTTGTCAAGAGTTGACAGAAAAACCCAAAGCCCATTGGAGCTAGTGTCTTATTGGTCCCTTTTAGTCCCACTCCAAGCCACACACTTAAGCCCAATTGGAAAGGCCCAAAAGGCCAGCCCAATTAGATAATTGGTTAGATACAAAGGGAAAAACGTACAGAAGAAAAATTTGATGGAAATAATTGTGAACGCAACAGAAAAATAACGAATCTACATCATTCGAAATTGATAACATGTGTTAAGTAAATTTCAGAATTTGAGAACAAGAAAGCATACCTTGAAGCGGTGAATTTCAAAACCTGAAGATTGAAGTACTTAGGAATACTTTTAATCTTCACTCCAATTCCACTAACGCCCAAGAAGTGTGGTCTCTCAATTGATTACAAATGAATGATTAGAGAGTGACATACACTCACTTCCACACCATTACAATGTTGTTTTTCTTACATCTTATACCAACCTACAATTGAACTCTTACCCCAATACCCAATTGGACTTGTTCTGTAGTGACAATCTCTCCTTTTAATGCACAGCTCCTAGTACGTGACTAACTAATCGATGCACAGATCCCAGTACGCGGCTTACTCACCAACTTGAGAAAGATGTTGGCTGCAAAGTTCTTCAGTTCATCACACGATGAAGAGCAAGAAGCTTCTTAGTCACAAAACCTACAGTGTACAAACACAACAACTTCTTCAAGAGAAAGATAAACTAGGGCAAATTCTGTCTCCGATCACAATTTGCATAAACAAAACTTTGCTTCACACTCACGCAACCTTTGACGGTCCTTAAAATAATCCTCATATATGTTTAGGGTTGTAAGAAAAGAATGCCCAAACATATCCCCACGGATTGAGCATCAGGCTTCAGTAGCTTTTAAACCTTGATAGATACTAGCTGTTGAGCTTTAAAATCCGGCACTTCTTCAATTGTTTCTTGGACAGACTTGCATGGTTTTAACACTTGAACTTGAAACCTTGTTCCTTAAAGTATTAAACACATCCTAGATCTACCTAATTACAAATAAAGTGCGTTTTATCAAAGGATTAGCCAATTACATAAAATATTGACATATGTTTCTAACATTGAATTACATATGTCCTAACATTAATTAAATATAGGAAGGAGGAATAAAATATTAATATATGATTTACCTTTGAGCTACAGTGGAGTGCCATAGATGGTAGTTCACTATAGCTTAATTGCTAAATAATTTAGCTAGCTACATCAATCTATCTCTTTTTTTGTGATTTTGGTAGCTAAATTTAGCAATATAGCTTTTTAGCACCATCAATGCTAATGCTTTTATGTGTCAATTTATAAGACTATTTATATGTATTATTAAAACAAGTACATGACTTATTAAAAAAGTCATGTGACTAAAAGTATACGTAGATAGTCACTTTAGTTGTACTCTAGTTATATAATGTATTATAGAGTCGGTTTTAAACACTAGTATTACTATTTTCGTGTGTGTTCTAATAAGTATTACTATTTACTCAAAAAAAATTGTCATATAATAAGTTGAAGCAAAATAATTCCAAAAATATTTTAAGCTAATTTTTTTTTCCTGATTTAATATAGTATGTATTAATTCACATTAGTGCAATAATAAATACACACACACACACACACACACATATATATATATATATATATATATGTATCAACTTGTGACAATGGCAGTTGAAGTGCGTATAAGGTGGCCTTGTTTTCATGCAACAATGGCAGTATAAGTGAATCATCCAACGGTCAAAATCGAACAAGTTTCTGGAGGACCATATGGCGACTGAACGTGCCAAACAAGATTAAATCAATTGCTTGGAGGGCTTGCCAAAACTAATTGCCAACAAAAGAAAATTTATGCTGAAGGGAGGTTATTGATAATCCCATGGGTGAAGCTTATGAGGATAAGGCTGAGAGTGGTGGTTATCTTCGGCTGAGCCTTATTTCAAGCTTAACGTAGATAAGGTGACTTTCTCTATTCACAAGTTCGCTGGTATAGGAGCTATTATACATGATCATGCAGGAAGGGTGGAGGCCACTTTGAGCAAGAAGTCATATGCACTCTTAGGTCCTATGGAGATTGTGGCAAAGGCTTTAGAGGAAGGAGTTAATTTTGCTTGGGACGTTGGCATTAGAGATTCGATGGTGGAGAGTGATTCACAGGCTGTTATTGATGCTTTAAAAGGTGATGGTATAGCACTAGTGTGTATTGCAAATATCATTGAGGGGACATGACTTAAGCTACTAGAGTTCAGATGTACAATTATTTCCCACGTTAAAAGGGAACACATCTTGGCACAATATGCCAAGAATATTGATGATTATGCAACATGGACAGAGGAAAATTCCAGTATGATTAAGTCTGTTTTAGTTTAAGATGTGTTGAATTTATCTTCTTCATAACAAAGTTACAATATTCTTATATAATAAAAAATAAAAATAAAAACTTGTGACATTTATTATATTATAAGCCAAGAATGAATTTTTAAAATATATTATTACTTGATTGTAAGTTTTTAAAAACTATTTATGTAACATTGACCCCCTAAAAACTTATAAGAAAAAGAGTTCACCAATGTTTGGAATGCGGAGTGTGATTTAATTGAATATTGGAGTGATCGTATTCAACCAATCAAAATTGGCCGCGTCTGTCATCCTCAATCCATTATCCTCTCTTCATCCACTATATAAGTGCCTCGAAACAAATGGGATTGACTTGCTATTTGCTAAGTTTAATTTCATAAAGAAAAATATTTTTAAAAAAATGGGAGCTATTGTGGTGGGCCTTTTTGAGATTATGGGCTAGGCTGCCTCCTGACACACTACGGCCCAAAGGTTCTGGGTAGGAGAGTCAGGACCAATCCGATTGCAACTCACCTCAAACTAGCTTGTGTACAAACTAAAATCCCTTTATTGAAACTTTTGGTCACATGCCTATGGTAGAGGAACTGTTACAAAAGAGTTACGGCAGACAAATATAATATAACAACAATAAAGGAAATGCACTTGTTGTTAGCCAAAACAAGTAAAGAATTCCAAATATGATAAAGAAAAAAGAACAGCACAACAATATAAACGCATTATAAATAAAATGGGAAATATAAAAGAGAAATAACACTGATACTTAATCAATAAAATCAAATAAGAAATGGTTAGTCAGTCGTGCTATAGAAATTATCCATTTTGGGAGAATGGGCCTAAATGGCTTATGCCCAAAAATCCTTAATCCTTAACAGAGGGTAGGCCTTTAAAGAGAGAGAAGGGATTAGCCGATTGGTGCATGCTCGCCATCCTACACTCTCTTTGTTTTTCTTTCTTTCTTACTCTCTTTCTTTTTCTCCATTTTATTACTTTGCTTTTCCACTCTTTTCTTTTTTAGTTTTTGCTCGTGTGATATTGTTTTTCTAATGTTGTGGTGATGTGATTGTTGTAACATGTTGTGATATTTTGACTGTTGTTATTGTTGTTATGATGATGATGTTACTGTGCACAGCAGAGGCTTCTTATATACTGCATGTCGTGACTGTTTTTTTACTATTTCACCCTTTAACCACTTTTGTCTGGGTGTGGGTGTCCGTCCAGACCACCTACTGGTTTGTTAGCTGCCCAGCCACCACCACTTACTTGTGCTGGCCGTGCCACATCCTATTACCAGACAAAAAATTTTATTTTGTTTGCTTGTTCACCATGGAATTCCCATTCGAATAAGGTTGGGCATTCTCTCTCACTATTCCTCATGTCATGCACCTAGTGGTTCCAACTCATCTTTCCCTCTTTTGGGTGGTATGTCATCCCAGCAGGACATTTCCCTACAAAAGAGTTTGAGCGGGAACCCTAAAATAGGCTCCTCCCTTCTCCCTATCGCCAGACCATACCTTCTTTTACCTTTGACCTATGGCCCACCATTCCTGTATTGACTGTGTACAGGTTCGTGGTGCCTGAGCCTTATACATGCTCCATTTCTGTGTGTGTCCAAAGTTTATCTACTGCTCATGCGTTTGCCATGCCCTGGATGCCCGTCTGTGCGTTCTGGTGCTCATTCTTGACCTATTGTGACATGAATAGGTTCTTGAGCCTTTATTCTTTATGGCTTGATTCCTTCAAGGGCTGGGCCTTGCTTGATTGTGGGCTTTCTCTTTTTAACCCATTCTTTACTCCTTTTGTAGGCTTACTAACGCTTTTGCCATGCCATTCTGCTATTCCTATTGTGGTATTATTTGATCAGTGCTTGCTAGGCCTCTTTCGAGCTGGTTGTATGCTTTCCTTTTACTTAATTACAATGGCCCAATATTATCATTGGGCTTGCATTCATGCCACTTCGGGCTTTCTTGACCCATTGCATTGCTTACAGGCTTCCTTGGCCTATTTCTTCCTCCTTCGGCATCCTTGGCCCATTTCCTTTCCTTGGGCATCCTCGGCCCATTCTAATTTTGCATTTCCATGGGTTTTTGCTAACTCTTTTGAGCTTCCCCGGCCCAGTTACCATATCCTTTACTTTTGGGGTTCATGGGCTTTCCTTCAACCCCTAACTTACTTACTTCATTACTTCGGACCTTCTTTGGCCCATTCTTGCTTTCCATTTCACATAATGCTCATGGGTTTACTACTTCTTTCTTTGAGCTCCTTTAGGCCTGCTTGTTTCCTTTGAGGCTCATTTATTATTTTCTAAACCTATGATCCATTATTCCCGTGGATCTCCACTCCAAGATCAGTTCTCATCCATCCAGGGTGATTTTTGTGGCTCAGCCACCTGCCAAGACTCTAACCATGAGCCGAAGAAGGCTAGGATGGAGATCCAACTAGCGTTGAACTTCTTGGATTAGGATAAGGTTGGAACCATACAACCGCATGATGACGCTTTAGTGGTCACCCTCAGGATAGGGGGTATGATGTGAAGAGGGTGTTAGTGGATCAGGGTAGCAGGGCAGAGATTATGTACCCTAATTTATACAAGGAGCTAAACTTGAAACCTGAGGATTTGACAGGTTATGATTCACTTTTGTTGGGTTTCAATAGGAAGGTTGTTATTCCAAGGGGTCAGATTAGACTACCTATGCAGGCAGGCTTAGAGGTGGTGGAGGTGGATCTTATTGTGGTGGATGCTTATTCTCCCTACACAGCCATTGTAGCATGACCTTGGCTTCATGCCCTAGGGGCTGTTTCTTCCACCCTCCATTTGAAAGTTAAATATTCGTCCGAAGATCAAATTGAGGAGCTCGTTGGGAGCCAATTCGTGGAGAGGCAGTGCTTGGTAGTCGCAATTATGCATAAGCCTGAAACTGGGTCCTTGGCCTCTACTGATAGGGGTTTATAGTAATCAAGGACTTTGGTGTTACCCTTGGATGAGACAGCTAAAGGGGCGAAGTGTGAGGATTTAGAGAAGATTGTTGTAGATGATGATTCAGAAAAGTTTTTTCAAGTCAGAGTTCAACTGCCTCCTTAAGAGAAGGAAAGGTTGATAGAGTTTCTTAGAAAGAATATTGACGTGTTCACATGGAGTGCTTACGAAGCTCTTGGGGTGGATCCGAACTTCATTTGTCATCATTTGAATGTTAATCTATCCGTCATCCCCAAAAAGCAACCACCTCAGCAATTATCTAAAGACCATTTTGATGTTATCAAAGACGAGATGATAAAACTTAAGCAGGCTGGGGCTATTAAAGAGGTGTTTTACCTTGAGTGGTTGGCCAATACTGTAGTGGTAAAAAAAAAAAATTGGAAGTGGCGAGTGTGTGTGAACTTCATGGATTTGAACAAGGCCTGTCCAAAGGACCTTTTTCCTATGCCTTGGATAGACCAATTAGTGGATGCA
The DNA here is from genome assembly GCF_002906115.3 of Quercus suber. NCBI lineage: Eukaryota > Viridiplantae > Streptophyta > Magnoliopsida > Fagales > Fagaceae > Quercus > Quercus suber. Next base: position 539,298 of record NW_027069726.1, on the reverse strand, counting down.
ATTGTAGGCCATCCTCGAATGAGCTTTTTGGATGCCTTCTAGGGATACCACCAAATACCACTGGCTCTGGGTGAACAAGAGAAGATAGCTTTTATCACTTTTACTGAAAATTACCCCTACAAGGTAATGCCTTTTGGATTGAAGAATGCAGGGTCTACCTATCAGAGGATGATGACCAGGATGTTCGAGCCACAATTGGGCAAAAATATCGTGGTTTATGTAGATGATATGGTGTTGAAAAGTAAGGTGGTGTCCAAGCACGTGGAAGACCTCGGGAATATTTTTGAAATACTAAAGAAACACAAACTGCACCTTAATGCTTCCAAGTGCTCCTTTGGCATGAGATCAGGCAAATTTATGAGCTATATGGTCACTCATCGTGGAATTGAGGTCAACCCTGATCAGGTTAAGGCAATTAACAGCTTACAACCACCTCGAAATCCTAAAGAATTCTAGAAGTTAACAAAATGACCGCTACCTTAAATCGATTTATCTCTCGGTCAGCGGACAGGTGCAAACCCTTCTTCCAGTTGTTGAATAAGTGGAAGGGATTTGAGTGGACCGAGGTGTGTGCCTTGGCCTTCCAGCAGTTTAAGAAGTACCTTTCTCTGCCACTTGTTATGTCCAGACCCGAGGTGGATGAGGTCTTGTTCGCTTATATGCTGTGGCTTCTCATACCGTAAGCTTGGTGCTAATATAAGTTAACAATGGTGTGCAGAGGCCAATTTACTATGTACGCAAGTCATTGCATGAAGCAGAAGTTCGCTATTTGTCACTGGAGAAGGCCATTTTGGCAATAGTACACACGTAAACTTCCTCACTATTTCCAATCCCACATAGTTGTTGTCTTAACCCAACTTTCGCTTCGATCACTACTTCAAAGTTCTAATTTTACAGGGAGGATTGCCAAATGGGGTACGATCCTAGGAGCTTTGAATATCAAGTATATGCCTCGCACTTCTATCAAGGGCCAAGTCCTCGTAGATTTGGTGGTCAAGTTCGCTGAATCCCCATTAGAAGAAGAGGTAGAGAAGCAAGACATGGATGAAAAATTAGTTGACATGGTCTCCTTGCAAAAGCCTTTATCCTAGAGTGTATATGTTTGTTAGGACATATGTGATTCACTTGTTAGGAACATATGTCACTATTTTATGTAATTAACTAATCCTTTGACAAAACACACTTTACTTGTATTTGGGTAGATCTAAGATGTGTTTAATACTTCAAGAAATTTTGTTTCAATATCAAGTGTTAAAGCCATGCAAGTCTGTCCAAGATTCAAGCTGAAAAGTGCAAGTTCATTAAAGTTCGACAGCTAGCATCTATCGAGCTTGAAGAGCTGTTCTAGTCTCGTGGCTCTATAGCTGCTCGATAGATGGCTATCTGTTAAGGTTTAAGAAAAACAAATTTTCTGTTCTATTTTCTTCCAATCCGTGATTATGTGTTTGAGCTTTCTTTTCTTACAACCCTAGACATATAAAAGGATTATTTTAAGGGCCATCAAGGTGACACATGTTGCACAAGTGTTGAGAAAAGTTTGTTTAAGCAAATTGTGACTGGAGATAGAATTTTCCCTAGTTCATCGTTCTTGTGTAGAAGTTGCTGTGTTTGTACACAGTAGGGTTTTGTGACCAAGCATCTTCTTAATCTTCATCGTATAGATGAATTGAAGAACTTTGCAGCCAATAACCTTCTCTAGTTAGTGATTGAAGACGCGTACTGGGATCTGTGCAATTGGTTAGTCACATACTGGGAGCCGTGCATCAAAAGGAGAGATTGTCACTACAAAACAAATCCAATTGGGTATTGGGGTAAGGGTTCAACTATAAGTTGGTATAAGGTACTAGGATTCTTTTACATGTAACCGCTTATTTTGATAATAGTGGATTCTCGAGAATGGTGACCTTAAAATCACCCAATGGGGTTTTTACAGTGTTGGTTTTCCCTATTTAAAACAAAACACCATGTCAATTTAATTTTTGCTACACTTAATTTAATTGGTGATTTGTTTGTGCTACCACGTGTTTGCATGTTAATTTGATTAATTAATAAACTTGGCTAATTAATCAATTAATTTATCACAAGGGGTCAATTCGTTTTTTTGGCCTATCAATGTTGATGGTGCAGCGAATCAAAGGGGATCTGGAGTGGGATTAGTTTTAATATCTTCTGAGAAGATCACTATTGAGAAATCCTTAAGACTAGGCTTCTTGATCACAAACAATGAGGCTGAGTATGAGGCTCTATTGGTAGGGATGACCATGGTTCAGAAAATGGGGGGAAAGGCAGTGGAAATATTCTTAAATTCAAGATTGATTGTAGGCTAGGTGAAGGGAGAGTTAGAGGCCAGAGATGCGAGAAGCAACGTTCCAGGAGATTCTACTGATAATGATATACATTATAAAAGCACAAGATAAAGGAAAGTCATGAAATATCTAAGAGAAAACTGCTATTATCGCATTGAATACTCTGTAGCTAACTCTTTGGCTGTATTAATGAGGAAGTGATACATGAACAGTAATTTTCAGCCTTACAGCTACTCCTAAAGATTTCAAGAAGGTGCTGATGTGACAAGGATCAACATCAGCAGTCTAATCTACACGTAGAGGGTAGAGATGAGGGAAGGAAGATAGTATAAAATAGAAAGAGGGCCTTGAGGGAAAGGTATCAGAGATTTGAGAGAGAAATATTGTAGCAATAAGAACTGTACTTTTAATTAACTTCAAGAATTATATACAAGAACTGATCTCCTCGGACTATGCCGAGGAAAATTTTCTTTAGATAAAACTAATCTATTTTTATTTGTTGTCATTTAGATCCACTATAATTTCTACTCAACTCATTAGAGCCTAGTTTTCCAACTCACTCTCTACAAATTCATTGTATTGGGCTCTTTGGGCCTAGATCTTTTTACCTTTTGGGCTTAGGACTCAAACCGTGTCCCCACAATAATCATCTATGTCATTAATATTTTCGTCTCTTCTGATTCCTTTTGTTCATCAACAATTCTTATATTACTTGTTCAAGTATCATTATGATTTTTTTTTTTTTTTTGGTTATCTCCTAATTCAATTTTTATTGAATTTTTTTTGTTTAGTTGTGATATTTTCCCAATATATATACCCTTTTTTTTTTCTAATAAAAAAAATTTGTCAAATAATATTTTTAAGATTCATTTAATTTCTGTATTCTTTTTGTAAGAAAAAAAAAAGTCTTTATATCCAATTCATAATTTCTAGTAGACATTAATTATATTTAAAACATGTTTCAAATAAAATAAAATAAAAACTCTATCTACAATATAAAATAATAATAAAATAATAGTAAAATAAATTTAAAGTGCACATCAATAGAAATTTATTTATCAAGGGCACTTTTAGATCTTCACTTAATAATATAGTTATCCATAAGTCTCAACCTTTACAAGAAAATCTGGATTCACTTAATACCAAATTATTAATAGAATTTTTTCACATAACTACGAATAAAGAAAAAGAATAATATAAAATATGATTATTTATCATAAATCTGACCCACATAAATAAGTATATGGGTAAGAGAGAAAAAAGACGTAGTTTGATAGTACTTCGTTGACAGGAGATGCTATTGTAAATTTGTAATGAGTAATGACTAGTTGTGAATAGATATTTTTGGAGAGAATGTTTTTGTGATTTCCAAGTTACTGGTTGAGAGGGTTTCTTTAAAAAAAATAAAAATAAATATTGAGTATAAAATATATTTTACTTTAGAATAAAATGTAAATTACACCTAAAATTTGGTGGTAGTTGAATTTTTCATCCTAAATTTTTTTTTTTTTTTGAGAAATTATCCTGAAGTTTTAGAATATAGATTTTACTCCTTAAGCTTAAAGTTCATCATGTTTGCATCATTATCTCCTTCGTTAAATTTTTGTTGACATGCCTGTTAAGTGTTGCATAAGCTTATGAAGTGTACTAATTGATCCAATTGAAACGTGGCACAGATTTAAATACTTTTAAAATAGTTTATTAATAACTGCTCTAATGGCACCTGTTAACAGAATCCTCGAACAAATACCAGTCTTGTTCCATTTCAAATGCTTAAATAGACTCGTGGAAGAGCAAGCCTTGCTTAGTTCCTTTCTTCTTCATTTCATCCAATGGCATTTGTTGAGATTGCAAAGTAGCGTGCAGCTGTGCACATCAATTAAATAAAATGGTGGGAGTGATCAAATCCAATCATTCATTCATTCCAATACCACCACTACGTCGCCATCTTTTTATTTATTTATGATTAATGTACCACCAGCCACACCACTCTTAGTGCCCAACTCCCTAACCCACTCTAGTAAGTGCTCTCGTAGACTTCCAGTGCTGAAAAAGAGGAATAAAAAGAGTTCCTAGTGGTTTACATAAGATTATTGGATTTTTCATTCAAACGCTACAATTCTTAGATCTAGACTAAAATTAGAGAAAATGAGAAGATTTAAATGGGAATGATGCTTTCTCCGTCACAATCATGGCACAGGTGAGTGCCTAATAGATGATGAAGGCATGGATTTGAAGTGCAATTCCAATGTACTAACTGCACCAACAAACCTTTCATATCAGCATCTGTGGAAAATCCGGCATTGGTAAGCCATACATCAAGTCAAAGGCCCAAATGATGCTAAGACCGTGGCAGGGAGAGAGAAAAAAAAAGGCGAAAAGTCACTTTTAGTCCCTACATTTTCAGGCGATTCTCATTTTAGTCCCTACATTTTATTTTTACCGCTTTTAGTCCCTATCCCGAAAAACGCTTCCCGTTTTGGTCTCTGCCGTTACATCAAAAACGGAGAAAACTAACGTGGCAAACGGCAGGAATAAATAATAATAAATTAATGTCCACGTGGCTTAAATTAATAATAAAAAATGTTTTTTGGCATTAAAAAATGCCACGTCAGCATCTAAATTAGAAAAATTAATTTGTTAATTTTAACTAATTAAAAACTAACAATTATATGAATTGAGATCTAAGTGTGCCTTGAATAAGAACACAAACCTAAATCCAAGAACACAAACCCAGAAATTTAAAATTAAAAAAAAAAAAAAAGAAAAAAAAAAAAGAGAACAAACTAGACATCAAGAGATTGAACTAATGGCAAAAATAAATAATACTAAATTAATGTTCACATGGCCTAAATTAATAATAAAAAATGCTTTTTGGCATTAAAAAATGCCACATTAGCATCTAAATTAAATATATATATATATATATTAATTTTAACTAATTAAAAACAGAATTAAAACTAAAAATCATATGAATTGAAATCTAAGTATGTCTTGAACAAGAACACAAATCTAGATCCAAGAACACAAACCCAAAAATTTTAAAAAAAAATTAAAAAAGAAGAAGAAGAGAGAGAACGAACTAGACATCAAGAGATTGAACTAAGAAGATGAAAAATCTGGGCTATAATCACAGAGCGAGATCTTGGATTTGAACAAAGTTTTACACCCCTCCCTCAACCCCACTATGTCCACTCCTACCACCACAACTTCTCATTCTCTCTCTTGCTACCTTACACCTCCTCTCTTATCCTTCACCCACAATCACTAAATAAATGTAATGGCTGCTGCTGCTTCTTCCTCTTCTCCCGTCGAGACCACCGCCACCACCCCACTGTCGATCCCCTCCAGCCCACCCATTACTGTGCCTCTCCCTCTACCGCTCCCTCTGCTTGCTCCACCCACGGCCCAGATCCAGATCCAGGCCCAGCCCTAGACCCTGACCCAGACTTTGATCCAAGCCCAGCCCTAAGCCCAACCTCGATAGCGCATGGATGCCATGGAGAAAGGTCCTTCGGCTAAGCCTTGAGTCAATGACTCCGATAGCGACGAAAACGACAACAACAACGACCAAGGGCTCGATGAAGAAGAAGATCTCGCTCTATGATTAAAACCCAGATCTTTCATCTTCTTAGTTCAATCTATTGATGTCTAATTTGTTCTCTTTTTTTTTTTTTTCTTTTTTTTTTCTTTTTTCCTTTTTTTTTAAAAATTTTTGGGTTTGTGTTCTTGGATCTGGGTTTGTGTTCTTGTTGTTCTTATTCAAGACACACTTAAATCTCAATTCATTTGATTTTTAGTTTTTAATTCTGTTTCTAATTTTTTTTAATTAGTTAAAATTAATAAATTAGTTTTTTTTAATTTAGATGCTGACGTGACATTTTTTAATGCCAAAAAACATTTTTTATTATTAATTTAGGCCAAGTGGATATTAATTTAATATTATTTATTCCTGCCGTTTGTCACATCAACTTTTTTCGTTTCTGATGTAAGTATGTAACGGCAGTAACTAAAATGGGAAGCATTTTTTAAGATAGGGACTAAAAAGGGTAAAAATAAAATATATGGACTAAAATGAGAATAGCTTAAAAATATAAGGACTAAAATGTATTTTTCACCTATTTTCAATTATTAAAAAGAAAATCATGTTAAATGTTCCATGTTCCTTCTTTTTCTAAGGTGAGACGTGCAAACTAGCAATAGGCATGTGAGTTAAGCGAACGGTAGGTAGGACAGGTAGTGGAAGGAACATTAACTAACGTCCATTGAGGCAGGTAAAATTGAAAGTTGCCAGAGAGGAACCTTTATTTATTATTATTTTGATTGATTTGGCTAATTAAGGGTGCGTTCCGTTTTTGGGTTTTGCTGAAAATTAATGGGTCTCATATACTGTTTACGAGATCTGTAAGTACGAAATTCAACAAAAAAAAAAAAACCTTTTAAAGCTAAGTTCCATGACGCTACTCACATATTTAAAAATTATTTCGCTAAAAAATTATTTAGTTAAAGTGTTTTCAATAATAAACAGTATCTAAACAAACCCTAACTAGTAACTACAAGCTTTCCATAGAACACACAGCCAGTAGTGGTGTATTACTATTAATTAAGGGTGGTTGATTTAGGGACCTCATGAAAATGAAATCATCTGATCCAGATAGGAGCAACCACCCAGCTCAGCTGATTTGTGACATTCAATTCAATTCGAGATGTTGTACCTGGCCAGCTGGCTAATACGTAGAACAGAGCATGGGCCTGGAGGCCTCCCCAGCCTGATACAACCCATTTCCATTTGGACGGGCTTCGGTTTATATTTCAACCCAGTGGGCCTACATGTTCTAGTAATTATCATTCAAATCATGTGCAATTAACCCTCATCCAAACCCAGTCTGAAGTAGCAGACCAATTTTAAGTAAATGGATTTTTATTTTTGGGTCTGAAAATGACAAAAACGGGTTATAGTAAATTTAGGAGACAGCAGAAGAGGTTTGTCAGGAGGAACTCTACAGCTACGGGTGACACTTATGGGAGCTTAGACCCCAGTCTGCATCTACGAACTCTGAGAAGTACAAAGAAAATGCAGTCATTGATTATTGTTGAAAAATCACAAACATGAACACCTCAAAATAAAACACTATGGCAATGGAATTTTTAAATCCAGCAAACTTTGCCTGCAAAAGGCTGCTACAAAAATCAGCCAAAACCTCAGAAATGACCCAATATAATGCTAGCTAGCTAAAAGTCCTATCTTTACTCAACTACATATTTTTAAACAAACGTGTCAAATAGCAAGATGGATAGAAAAAGCATATATATATATGAAGGTAACTGGGTAGGCCACCGCTGTGTCTGAAATCTGAATGATCAGTTCCAGCCGTGCATCGACATGGCAAACAGAATCAAGCCAAGTGTTGAGGGAGGAAGTCGCATCAATAATTAGATAACAATCAACTTGATATCTGCTTAAACAAGAAATACTAGTCTTCTTTAGTTGGTGCTATATTTCATCGAAATTTGCCATCATTCGACTGTATGATCGATCCAAAGATTTCTCAAAGCCAACTAAGCTAGTTAACTACAGGATTATCAATACCCTACTTATACAAGTTAAATAATGGTTGAACCAGATACATTAACCAGAAGTTCAAATAAAACTGAGCTAATTATTCTTCTTACAATCTCACATAAAAATATGGTAATTGTGCAAAAGGTGGGCTAAGAATGAAAGAATTTCAAATAACCATTTTATTTTCTGTATATTACTCATTTTTACTGTATCTGCTTGACAATTGTGAGGCATGAGTTAACAGCAGTTGCCGGGGGAAATAACAAGTTAAATACAGAAGGATAAGACCTTCACAAAATGAATGGGAGAAAAACAAAATTTTTCAAAAAGGCAGCAGGAAAAAAATACAAAACAAACCTAAGACAAACATGTATATTCTTAGGACTGGTATACCATTAGGTTTCAGCATTGTCAAAATTGTTTTCAAGAGCATCAACATATAAGAACCTTTTTATGGGGCCATCAGCCCCTCAATTGTGTAGGAAAGAGACTTTGCCCAGTCAGCTCTGAGTAGAAGTGTTTGCAGTGTGTGCATCACATTGTATGCAGGATCAAGTTTACGCTGCCAACCCTACAATATAAAACCAAGTACCAAAATCAGCAAAATGCATTACATCAACTAGTACTGAGGACTACTTTCAGCAAAAACAGGCACTTAGTCAGCAAATCAAATTATATTATTTCACTTATTAAGGGTAGTCATAACAGGCATGTCATACAAGAGCTGATATGGCAAAAAGAAGTAAGAAATTACCTCAAGAACCAATGTTGTAACCAACACAGTACAGACATTGCCATCGACGTTGACTTTATGACGCCTAACTTTCTCAAGCAATTGCTCCATGCACTCGGCAGGATGGACAAAATCACCTTCTGGAGTACCCCAAAAAGTGAATGAATCCGTCACTTCCTGTTAAAACAAGATATTCAGGAAATTTGTGTGCAGAAAAATATTCAAAAATCATACAATAGAAATTAAAAACAAATTTTAAAAAATATATATTCAGAAAACTTGTATGGACAAAATCAATCAAAGATCATATAACAAAAGTATATATTATGGATGAACTTAGCATAAAAAGAAATTACTAATGTTAGAATGTCATGGAGAAAATGAAGTCGTTGAATAAATAACGAAAATACTCAGTATAAATACATACTTTAAGTGCCACATTTAAGTATTTCTTATTCATTTACCGAGTAATTATTAGAGAAACAAAGAAACCATGATTTATCCTCATAACTATTTAGAAAATTACAAACACATTTTCTTTTCTCATCACTATTAAAAAAAAAAAAAAAAAAAAAAAAAAAAACACAGAAGACGCATATGATTCAGGAGGGATGATTTCCTATCATACATAAAACTATAAAAGATATACAATTAAATTTCTATGGTCCTATGTAGAGAGTATACCTACACAGACTTTGAACAATCATTCCTAAGAATAAAGCTGTCCCCAACATCTTACCTCGATAAAAGCCTTGGGATTTGGGCAGTTTTGTCGTTTTGATAATCTCAGTGTGCACTCTGCTGCAGTGCGGCCATCTCGACGGGCAACAGCCTTAAAAAACTCCACCAAGTTTACTCGATCACTTTGAGAAAGTTCAGCAGTCATGCCTACATCAAGGAAAATGACATGAGGCTTTCTCTTGAAGAGCCCTTTTCGACGAGACTTGCTCTGGGGTACCCGTACAAGGATATTTCCAGGATGCATGTCTGCATGAATAAAGTTGTCCACCTGAAAGAAAAAATTCTGATATCTTGGAAACCAAAACTATATCGTACTTAAATTCCAAACAAAACCACCTCAGAAATTCAACTAATATATTTTTTTTTAATAACTAACTTCAACTAATAATTAACAACTGGAAAATGATATTATAAAAGAAGAAACAAGAATGCAAAATCAAGAACATATTAAATCACCAGTGCATTAAATGCAAAAGAGGGAAAGGAAGAGTTTCCACTTTTTCTTCGTTTTTCTCTTTCATTTTCCTCGAAAATATGCTTCTATATTAGGTATGCTATGCTTCTATTATTTGTAAGTTTATAAATATCGAGAGAGAGAGAGAGAGAGAGAGAGAGAGAGAGAGAGAGATGTTCACAATTACAACTAGACATTTAGAGTTTTAGACAGAGTAATCAATGATGACACTACTTATCCCAAAAAAATAAATAAATAAATAAATAAAGGATGACACTATGAATGAGGAGGCAAGGCATGCACAGCCAAAGGGGCATCTAGTAATTATCCTATAGAAATTTGATATGAAGGAGCTGGGGTTCTCTTGGGGATCTTAACCTAGGAAAAACATTTACTATAGCATGAAACTGGGGGTCCTTGACTCAATCATACCGTGACAATTATTGATTGCCTAGGTTATTCAGGATGTTTTCAGGGTATATCATCAATCATTAGAAAATCATTAGCTTTAATTGATAGAGATTTTTATTTTTATTTTGTTTGGGGGGATAAGTAATAGAGATATCTTTAGACTTTATGTGTCATAAAACCATCACATGATTCACATGAAAATCAAGAATTAAAAAGTCAATGCAATGCAATCACCAAATGCCAAAGCGACAGAATCAATGCAAGCCATGTCAAATCCAAATAGAAAATGTTACCAGAAGCATCTTGAGAAGTGCATGAGTCCCAATATGAGCAAGCGCAGATTTAATCCGTTCATGTCCTTCAAGCCCATCAACATAGTGTGCAACACTTTCCCCTTGTTCATAAGTTTCAACCAAGACCGCAGGATGGACAAGTGGATACACTGGTTTAGGGAATGAAACATCCTTCCATCTACGGAAATTATAAATAAATCGACTCAAATGAGCAGCTTCCCTCGCAAGGTCTACTTGAGACATCATGAAAACTGCAAACTGCTGTACACTTTCATCCAACCTCAACCACTTCAGAGTAGGAATGAACTGTGAAATTTTTGCTACCAAGTTCATTATCACAAAATCCCTCCTGATTGATTCACCAACACCAGGATGTCTAACTTTTACTGCAACTACCATGGGTTTCGCCTGTTGACCAGGGTATCTAAATCTCAAAGAAGCTCGATGCACTTGGGCAATACTTCCAGATGCCACAGGTTCCTCTTCAAAATTCTCAAAAATTTCAGAGAGCTTGCGACCAAATGATCTTTCAATAGTTTTCCTTGTATAGGCAAAGCTATGTCGAGGAGCTTGGGTGTGAAGCTCTGAAAGCTTGATGCATAAATCTCTAGGGAAAAGATCTGGTCGAGTAGCTGCCCATTGTCCCCATTTTATGAATGCAGGACCCGCTTGTTCAAGCGTCCGATGAACAACCTGAAGCCACATTTTTCTAAACTGAGGTCCAAAAGAATCTGCAAATGGTGCCATCATGATGCTGGGCGAAAACAAAATTGATAAATAGAGAGCTCTCAGGAACAATATTACGCCTTCTACTACTGAGAACAGTAATGAGGTCATATACGCATGACCATCTTGTGCAAGCATATACAAACTGTTCTGTGATGGGTAGTATTCCGTGTCTGCCAATGTTTTCTGGGCCCATGCTAGCTGTCCACATGTGAAGGCAAAAATACCAGGAACTAGCAAGTGAGAGCGTGTCAAGGCCAAGCTTACTGCTTGAGCAATCCTATTTAAGTGGGTAAAAGAATGACCATTGGAAGAATATATTTGGTAAAGCCTTTTCCAAGCAACCTGGGCGTGATTTGTTACTATCCTACTTCCAGAGACGGCAGAGTAATTCCTGTGTAAACAACTGTGGCCAAAACTCTTGTTGGTGTTATACAATGATAATGAAGCATTCCCCCTACTTGAAAACCTATTATACGAGTATAAATTGTATTGTGGTAGATGCAGCCCAACTGTAGAAATACCCGTGTGCTTAGTTACTTCAGGATAATTCCTCCCTAGGTTTCTAAAAACCGAATTCGCAACTTTCTTTATATTTCGAAACATCAAAAGTCTGCAGTTTTCAGAATTATGTTACTTAGCGCCACAAACATTTTGCAAAATTTTACAAAACAGCTAACATAATCATAAATCTTTTTAAACTAATTATAATCAATAAAATAAATTGTATATCCCTACAATCCCAATTATTTTACTTATAAAAAAATCATTAAAATAAGTAAACAAATTAACATATCTTCATTATTCAGTTAATAACACACCTTATTGCCTTTTACGATTCAAAATAAGTACAACATTAGAACCATTCCAAAATGAGAATACATGTTTCTTTTTTTTCTTTTTTTTTGGATAGGTCAAAATGAGAATGCACGCTTCAGCATATTAATCTCTCTTTCGCCATAACTTCAGCCCTTGGCTAATGGCAAGGGCCCTTTCATTCGAAATACTAAAACTGTCACAAAAAATAATAGTACCTCCAAAATGCCAATGAGCACTAGCTCAAGTAGCACCTCCTCCCTTTTAAGTGCTAGGTAGAGGGTGAGATCAAGAGTTTGAGACCAATCAGGTGCATGTGTAATTTACCAATACAAAAAATAATAGTAACCTCAAAATTTGAAATATCTAGTAACCCATGAAGCTTAAAAGACTTTCTTAGATTACAACAACAACAACAACAAAGCCTTAGTCCCAAAATTTTGGGGTCGGCTATAGGTCCTCAACAACATTAGTTTGGGTCGACCACATGTTTTCTTTCGTCTATTCTATTCTATCTAAAGTCATAATCTCTGTTACTTGCTACCTTAATTAACATAACATGTCCTTTTAAACTACTAATAATATTATTTCTGGTCTTTCTCAACCTTCTCTTGTTCCCTCAATTCGCCAATGACTACTTCTACTGATGCACTCTACCTCCTCAATTCAAATCTTAAAATTTGCCAATAAGCTCTAGCCCAAATCGCACTTCCACCTACCATAATAATAGAATTGAAGAGTGAGATTTTGGTTTCAAGACCTACTGGGTGCATGTCTAACTTATCCACCAAGAAAAAAACAAAAATTATACACTTAATTTGTTGCCTTGGTTCAACCCCATTATGAACTATTTCAAATAAACTAAAATACATTAAGATTCAACAAAATGGGGTTACCATAATCGAAAAGTAAAACACTAAAATATTTTCAATTAACACAAAGGAAATCAGCTAAAATTGCATTAAAATAGCAAAGATAAACCATAAATCAAACACTACCCAGAGAAAAAAAAAAATTACATTCATATACAAAATTTAGTCAATCCCTCAACATTGTGGAATGAGAAAACTATGCAACGAACTGCAAAATACAAATACTGATATTTGCACCGAGTTTCCCAAGATTCCAAGAAAAAAGGAGGAACGAGTCAGCAAAGTACCGCGAACTCGGAAAAATAAAAATCCGAAATTTGAGGAATAAACCCTAAAATCTCGAGCTAGAGAGAGAGAGAGAGAGAAAGCCGAACCTAGACATGGCGGCCGCGTGAGAGAGAGAACGAGAATGAGAATCTTAAAAGGAGTGGTCCGTGCTAACGTGCGCAGGTGGTGAATGGTTGTAGCTGTTGCTGTTGCTATTGTTGTTGAAAGCATTTTTTCGTCGGAGACTCAGCCTTGTTCATCGTCTAGGGTTTAGCTTTCAGCCACCATAGGAGAGAGAGAAAGAGAAAGAGAGAGAGAATTTGATGGCAGAAACGGTGCGATTTTAGTTTTTGGGGTCTTCTCTTTTCTCCTCTCTTTTTTTTTTTTTTTTTGGGACGAGGGATTCGCCGTTGGGACCCACAGTAGTTTATGGCGGTGCGTGCTGGTAGTGCTGGCCTTGCTTAAACCTTTGGTTTCACGTGGACCTCACGCCAAGCGCTTCATCTTAGACCCCAAATAATATTAATAATTTTGAATTAGAAATTTAATAAATAGACAATACCAAAAAGGTTGGGATACATGGAAATAAAGTAAATGGAGAAAGTTGGTGGCGAACTTTATGTAATGAAAATTATGCAAGGGTATAACTTCTAGTACAATTTGTATCACAATTCTCTATATAGTAAGTTGTGATTGGTAAGAATGTATCTTTATGTAACTCATTAACATATTATTATCAATTACAACTTGCAATGTGGCGAATTATAGCCCAAAATTGTATCAAAAGTTGTGCCCTAACATAATTTATGGAATGAAGGGGAGAATTGAGAAGGACCCCAGCGAAGTTGTTGAGAGATGGAAGATTTTTTCCTTTTTTTTTTTTTTTTTTTTTTTCTCTTAATCTTATTATACTTTTTCAATTTTGAATGATTTTCATGCACCCAAAACTAACAATTAAAAAAGCTCATTGGAAAGTCAATTGACTCTTATTTTGGGAAAACTTCAATAGACACGAAACAATGAATATGAATGATAGCAGCAGTGACGAATTTGATTTAGAGACTATGCTTGATTTTGCCCCAATCCGAGATATTAATATACAAATGGTATTTTTATTATTATTTAAATTCATAAGGTTTTTTAGCAAGTTTTGGTTCATAAAATTCACATATAATCTTTGCCAAAATTTTAGTATGAGGTCATCAATCGCCCTCTAGGTGGGTTGAAAGATCTTTGATGGAATTTAAGATATACAGTGTACCCTCTCACAAATGAGGTAGGTATCTTCAGCAAACTCCGGTACATGATGAACACATATATCCCTTAGGCTAATTGACTTTAATTTTTATTTAGATGTAAGATATGTGATATTTAAAAATCAAATAAATAAATAGTGGTGGATCTAGCTAAAAATAGGATTCAATTGGAGGGAATTTAGTTAAGAAACGAGTGTTGCAAATCCAACTAAAAATAGAATACAATTGAAGGAAATCTAGCTAAGGGTGAGCACTCCAACGATTTAGTTGGCACTAGTGATAATATTAGTAATTGCATACCTATGTCAAGTGAGGAGGAAGGCATTTATATTTTATACTCTTAGTTTGCACTTGTGGTTGTCTATCTCATCATTTTTTTTTGTATTCTTTCAACAAATGTGACATGCATTTGCAATCAAGTAGAACGTATACTTAAAGTGTGTTCGAATACTACTTATTATTGAAAATTGAAAACAGAAAACACTGCAATAAAATAATTTTTAAACGTATCAACAATGTCGTGGAACCCATTTTTAATAAAAATTTTGCTAAAAAAAGAGATTTGTAGGTCTCATGAACAGTGCACGGAACCCACTAGAAAAACATAAATTTTGCTAAAACGCATTTTTCAAAAAAAAAAAAAAATGTAGACATAGTGCTTTTCAGCACTATCCAAACAGATACTTAGACACACAGTTGGCACTCCCACTTGGAGGACCTGCCACATCTCATGGAATGATAAACAAAGTGATTGAAAGTGAAATAATTGTGAGATTGAGTCTAAACATTCAAACTCTCTTGATGGGAGTCAATGTGTGGGTAAAACCTTACCAAACTAATATTGATTCTTACTCATTATATTCATGTAACTCCCTTTTGCTTCTTTATGTCGCTATAAACATGGATATGGGTAGGGTTGTACACGGTGCAGTGCAATTAGTTTTGGGGGGCTTTTTTGCACTGCACCTACAGGGGTGGTTTCCCCTCATCCCTAACTGCACCTCATCTGTGAAGGATTGGTAAGTGGTAATCGGACTACACAAGGTGAGGTGCAAGATATCAGTTCAGTGCAGTTAGTTCGATTAATTCCTCATTCTCTCCAGAACCAAACACAATGCAATTAACAACCCCAGACCACAACATGATCATTTAAAAATCCAAATATTCCACACCAAAAAAAAAAAAAAGAACAAAAAAAAAGAACAAAAGAAAACAAACAATTAAGTACAAACAGATTCACAATCTTTCTGTCAAACTTACTCCCATTTAAAATCACAAAAAATCCAAATAAAAATAAATAAATAAAAAAACCAAACCAAACCCATAAAAGATCAAACAAAACTATTGAAAATAAAATACATAAACAAATCTAGTAGGAGCATCTAAAGTCAAAAGCATTACTAAAAATTCCCGAGAATGTTGTGACAAAAAGAAGAGTGGAGACGGTGAAACTACAAGAAACGTGGCATCGAGCTATAGATTGTGGTGATACCAAGCGGCAAAGGTTGAGAAGAGAGATAAAGAGAAGAGGCGATTGGGGGAGACTGACGAGAGATAGAAAGAGAGAGGTGGGCAACGTAAATAAACCTAAGGTTTAAAATTAAGCCAACCAAAACAAAGTCGTTTAAATTTTAAATTTCTAAATTTGATTGTAAAATGATGTCATTTTGGAATTGATATTAAAATTAATATCAAATACTGAAATGACGTTGTTTTAGTACCATATTTTATAATTTAAAAAAGAAATTAAAAAAAAACCTTAATATTTTTCTTAACCCAACACACAACACCGTTTTCTTCTTCTTCTACTTTGTGTCTTTTACTTTCATGCCTTGTCTAAGTTTTCTTCTCTCTACTGAAACATAAAACTATATGCACTAATATATGATATATGTTAAATTATTTTGTGTGTGTGTGTATATATATATACCGGTGCAGTGTGGTTTTTCGTTAAAGTGCAAAATAGCCACACCACGTGCTACACCGGCAGTCTTCGATTTGCCTAGATTGACGCAAATCATCGTGCCAAACACCTACAGTGGGTCTTTGAAGCGGTCGAAACAGTTTGGCCCCAATCGGTTTCATCGACACCAATCAGATCTTGAACAGGCCTAGATATGAGTAGATAGATTTGCATATGTGACAATATTGATTGGTTGATCCCAATTAAATGTAACTTTTTAATTGGCATTTCTAGTAAAATAGGCTTATGATACATATATACTTTTTTTTCCCTTATTTATAAATAGTTCTTATCTTTTTTTTATTATTTAAATATATTAATCTCTTTCATTTGATTATCTATTCTCTTTCCCCCTTTTGTTTTCATTAATTTTATTCTATGAAATTCATAGAACCACAATAATACAAACAAAATATAATTTTTAAGTGCAATCAATTTCATTGTAGATATTGTGAATTTATTTTTTTGATTGATATATGTAGTTAGATTTAATAGAGATCACGGCACACATAATTATTAATGGAATATGTCCCACGTAACGTTTTAATATATATAATTTTTTAAATAAATTTTATAGATAATACAAACTTACATGATATGCAATATAGTGGAAAAAATTGAATTTATGATACAACACTTCAATTGAGAAACTAATATATCATACAGGAGCAAAATACCAATTGATTTTTGGTGTATGCAACATTCAAATCTTAGATTTTTTATTTAACGACAAGAAACTTTACTTATTAAGTTGATTGAAAGATTGAAACCTATTCAATTATGTTATATCAATCACTCATTATTGTTATCAGTATCCAATGTTGGACTTCAAATTATCCTTTCACATGTGAAAATTCCAACAATGAAGAAACCTTGACTCTGATTCCAATAACACAAATACAAAAGGAGAGATTGCTTGAAAGAGAGACCATAGGGAAGAAAAAAGATTATATTTACATTCATTAGTTTATTTACAAAGAATGGCATCTCTTTTATACCAAAAGAGAGACGCAAAAAATACAAAAACTTAAATAGTCATGGAGTACATAGGTGCCATGGCAATTATTAGAAGAAGAAAAAAAGAGAAGATATATAGATGGACAATGAAAGAAGATAAATACATGTCTTGGTACGTTAGGAGTCCATCCACAATTTCAATCCAAAGCTTGATTTGGCCCAAACTACTCCACAACCAAGGTTGGACATCATTTCACTTTATTTAAAATGCATGTATTGGTACATTAGGCGCCCATCCACAATCTCAATCCAATGCTTGATTTGGCCCAAACTACTCCACATCTAGGTTGGAAATCATTTCACTTCAATGAGTTTTGGGCAAAGGTAACCCAACTAAGCATGGTCACCAGGGTTGCATTTGAAGTACACGCTATGTATGGTAAATCCTTACTTCGCAGTTGGGCTTAGTAATGAACTTTAGGCCTCACAGATTTTCGGCCAACTAGAGTTAATTGAAGCGATACGAAACTGCCCAATCTATTTTAGTGTAGCCATTCTTTCTGCGGCACATAGCACCTTTTGATTTTTCAAGAACCAAAAAAGCACACATTGCTATCATGCGATAATCAAAAGGAGCATCAACCAATTGTCAATTGCCATGGTGCACTGCAAAATCGAAGTTGCTCACGAGTCTTGGGACTATGTTCCAAAAAGTTGTGCTCATTTTACTATTTTAGTCCCCGATAACTAATTGGAAGTTCTTAATTATGTCATCATGGCAATCAATTATCACCCAAGAACTAAAAAAAAAAAAAAAAAAAAACATTATCCTATAATTTCCTGGCAATTCCAACAAGAAGGGAAGGGGGTACTTTTTCATCAACTTTAAAAATCCAAGACAAGTAAGAAACTTACACAAACCAAACCAGCATACAAGTAACCATGCAAATCTAAATTCTACCCTTTTGCTAGCCAAAGCTATACCAAAATGTGAAATTATTCATCGTAGCCAGTATACTACACTTTCTCCATATAACTCACGAGAAAATGGACTCCACACGTAGATTCGTGCATGAGACCCATATTTATGAGAGATAGATGTATAGTATATCGGACATACGGGATAATTGTTCATACAAGATCGAATAGCATACACACCATCAAACTACTAACATATTGATCAACGTTTCTTAGTTGCAGGTTCCTTCTGTGAATTAAAATACACCGCGGCAACTGGAAGGCCAAGTTCATATTGAGCAGCAAATTGTCGAGTTCTAAAATTTCCACGGGCATCTGGAGGTGGACAGCCCACCATCATTTCACTTTTCTGCTTAAACAGCACAAAAATATATCGATGAATTCCTGTTGGTGGCTTTGGTCCCATGTAAGGTACCAATTCTTTTCCTACAATCCAAACCATATAGATAAATTTTCTTACAACATTATACCTTAAGATAACTAAAATTCATACTTCAAATAAAATGGTGAACAAAATTAAACCTTTGGTGGCATCAGACCCTTCTGGGATATCTACAACAATCCTGAATAATGAAGCAACATGTAGAAGCATATTTAAAAATTGTATCCTTGCAATGAACAATAATTCACATTTTTTCTCTATTAAAGAAAGGGTAAAAGAAAATTATCACCAATGGAGCCACTCTCTCAATGATGGTTCACTAGGGCTAGGAGCATCAGGATCGACCATTATCTATTAGACAAAATCATTATAGTTTCACATACAAAAACATGCAAATTTTCACAAGGTACTTTAAAATGAAGAAAATAGAAAGAGTTACATACAAGAGTATAGAGATTGGTAGAGACACGAGGACCAAGAATTTGAACTTTGGGCCTATCCACAGCCATAGAGGGCTTGATATCACAACCATTAGCAACCTGTTTGGACCCATAATGGACTGTAAAATTGGTAGCTGGAGTGAACATGTCAAGCACTTCTCCAATCACTTTTCCAACTATCAGTGGCTCTATGGTCCGAGCCATAGCATAAGACTAAATGTGATTATGTAAGTGGTGTAAACCAAAACACACTTTGGTACTTATAAGTAGTGAAAGCCAAAGCCAAAGCCAAAGCCAGAGAGAGAGAGAGAGAGAGAGAGAGAGAGAGAGAGAGAGAGGTTGTTGTTGCACACAAACATTAATTGCAAGTTGCACCCACTAAAGTATGCCATGAGAGATATGGGACCCTAGTTACTATTATGTTTTTTTGCTGACTCTGCTTCAGAGATTGTTTTTGATGTTTTCGGATTGAGATGTCAACGTATGTGTTTTGGAATTATCATGTGTGGGAGTGACACGTAGCTTAGAGTGCTTGATGAATGGGCACTGTTCTTGTCCACAATGATAGTGCCAATGAGACACGTGTCTGTCTTGTGAATGCATGTCGGTTGTTGATGACACTGTTGCAAATAAAGACTTTTGATGTACAAGTGCAGCACTCTCGCCGCCGCTATTACGAATGGACCCATATAGCCTTTGGTGATAAAAGATTGCTTTAATTAACTCACTCGTGAAGTCTCTTTCCGCCTGAATAGAATATGATAAAGAACCGTCAATCATCGTGGGTTTGAACCCATCTAAACTAAGAACTAATTAGTGTCAAAATTTAAGAATAAAAAATAATTATTTTGTCGTGGATGTCTTAAATTAGAAATTGTATTTATAAAAGAGTTCAGTTAACGGGTATTTTAAGATTATTTGTTAATAAATTATTTTAAGAAAATATAAAAAATTGTCAAAATAAATTTTTTTTTTTTTAATCAAAAGCAAAAGAGATATTACTATAGAGACATAAGCATATTCTACACTCCTTTTCCTTTTTTTAAACGTGCTCCCACTGAAATGAAGTGGTGACTTCCTGTTAAGGTTATTGGATTGGTCAATGCTGAATACCCTCCCACCTAATCTTTCTATATTATTTGATTTGAAAGGCTTTGAATAATAGGTGGCAATCTGTGGATGGACAGAAGTTCATTGAACCATTAAACAATAGCTAATGATAAGTTCACCTTTTGCCATGAACTTGATTAGGTTGTTCCAATGTATTTGGTTGACACAGTTCCTATATTTTGGTTGGTCCAACACTAATTTTCTTTTTGGGTCAAACTTATATCTTAAGTGATTTAAATTGTTTTTGTTATCCTCTCATAGTCTCATTCCTCTTACTTTTTTAATAATTAAAAAAAATCCTTCAAACAACCCCATAAGCTTCTCACATTAAAAAATTGTGAGAGAGAAATGTAGATTTTTTGGTGGATGTTGCAACCTCAAAAGTTAAAATACTCATTTCCAAGATTATGCATCTAAAATTCATCCTCTCTTACATCTTACTTAGCAAAAAACAACCAAAAAGATCTAAAATGTGGCAACATGTACAACAACAACACTACCTATAACTTAGTTACATTTTTTTTTTTGGTAATAAAGGAATTGCATGAAAAACTAAATAATTTGGATACAAGACACACCATGTCTATCATAATGCATTCCCAAATGGTCTAAATATAACTAAGAGCAACATAAGAAGGGGGTGTAAAAAACAACAAAATCTTGGGACTGTCTAACACCCTCTACCTCTAATTCTATGGCACTAAAGTTGAGTTAGGATCCTAATAGCAGCCCATCTCTGCGACCCCAGAGTTCAATGTTAGAGGCAATGTTCACTTCTCTAGAATAGCCTTTTACTCAACTCCCTTAGCTATCTTTAATGATGCCCCCACAACCAGCCATTGCAAAGTTTCCAAATGAGTCATCATAGATGAGTTTAACACAATTAGGCCCAGTTTTTTTTTTTTCCCATCTGACGAGCTTGGTGTTTCTTTCTCTAACAAGACCAGAATCTTGAATGCAGAAAGTAAATTCCAGCATATGCTTATCAACTTCAGCAGGTAAGGAAGGATTGACGGTTTGATTGTTGAAAGTAAATTTCTTTTGTTGAAGCCAAAGGCACCAAATTCCAAATAAGAAGTAATTGCACCACTGAACCTGATTAGGAACACTAGTCTTTTTGCTAAGGGCATTGGACTAAAACCATTCCAAAATATTTGAGTTAAAGGAGTTATTTGCAGGAGATACTCCAGCATTAACCAGAGCTCCTTGGCAATTGCGCAGTCTCCGAGAACATGAGCGCTATACTTAAATTTTTCCTCATTGAATAGATCACAAATACTGGAGCTTAAGAAGCCCCTGCTCATTAAAATTTGTTTAATAGGCAGGCTGTCATGTAAGCATTTCCATAGAAATATTTGAATTTTGTCAAGTGGAAAGTTTCATAATCCATTTGCCATTGGAGTCAGAGGTGGCATCCATGTCATCAAAAGCCAATTTTTGAGGGTCAAAGCTGCAGAGGAGATCCAACTCAACTTGTCAATGGTAGCACTAAGCAGAGACTTTTCTAATGGGAGTGGCTTTAATTATAAGAGAGATGGGAGGGGGCAAAGTCATGGAAATGAAATTAAAATTCCAATCCCCAATAAAACAGATATTGGAAATTTGTAGCTGGCCCTCTCTATTTAAAGGGCCATGGATGAAGCTTCTGAATGACCCTTCTTTTAGCCATTTATCATGCCAAAAGGAAAGACCACCGTTGTTACCTATTTTAGCCATCTAGAAACTTTGTCACAAATAAGTTCTTTTTTTTTATTGCTTTCCAAGTCCTGGATTGGGTATTTTTCCTAGCATAAA
Organism: Quercus suber; assembly: GCF_002906115.3. NCBI lineage: Eukaryota > Viridiplantae > Streptophyta > Magnoliopsida > Fagales > Fagaceae > Quercus > Quercus suber. Next base: position 517,236 of record NW_027069726.1, on the reverse strand, counting down.
GGGTATCAACATATTTCAAACTCAAAATTATAGTTTATTTGGTGTTTTATATTATGTTTTTTAATAAAATTCACCCACATAGTTATATTAATCATTTTACATAAATATTGTTATCTTTTTACATATAATTAAATTCAATCATATGGTTCATTGGTCAATATAACTATACATGGTTGAATTTATTTGGAAAATCCAAGATACAACACATAAGAAACTAATCATGTTTATTTCTACTTTATGTATATCTATAACCATAAAACAATTTTATCTCCATGTTGGAAAAAGCTCTAAATATAGTGAGTGTCAATCAACCAGGGAAATACCGAGGATTTAATTTCAACTAAAGCAGGAATACATCTTTCCAATTTCAAACTCTCTTAGATAAAGTGAACTTGAAGCTCCAAGGATGGAAAACTAAGCTCCTTTCTCAAGCGAGTAGATTAACCTTAATAAAATCTGTCCTAAATTCCCTTACCCTGTACATCTTTTCATGTTTTAAGGTCCCTGAGTTTGTTTGAAGAGCTTTGGATAGAACCCTTTTTGTAACTTTTGATAGGAGCATTAAAATGACAAAAGTAAACTTCACCTACTGAGTTAGAAGCTTTGTGTCAGCCAAAAGGGATGGAGGACTAGGCATAAGGAAGGCATCTTGGTTGAAAAAAGTTATGTTAGCCAAACAGGTTGGAGACTATCCAGCCAACCCAATTCTGTTCTGTCTAAAACTGTGAAGGCCAAATACTTCCCTAATAGTTCCCCCATTGATGGGAAACTAAAAACTTAGGATTTCTAGTTCTGGAAAAGTCTATGCTCAACACAAATTCCCCTCTTAACTCTTGCCAAATGGAGGATAGGCATAGGCAAAAGCATTGAGATAAATCATGCAACCTGGTTCACTCCTAAAATTGATAACACTCAGCTGGAAGGGTTGGGTGTTAAATTAATAGACTAGCTGACCTCATACATCAGAACTTTGGAACAAGGAATCACCAAACCGAAGTTTATAATTTTGAAGTAGTTAAAAAAACCATGAGCGAAATTCCCATTTCAAGAACAAAGAGGGAGGACAACCTCATTTGGCCTCTATCCATCAGTAGAAACTATGAAGTTAAAAAAGAATACAAATCCATTATCCAGCCGTCACAGCAGGGTAAAAATTGGAGGAGCATGGATGGTGAGGTTTGAAACAGTTACGGAAATTTAAGATCCCTTACAGACTTACAATCTTCCTGCGGAAACTGTTGAATAATGCTTTTTTTTTTTTTCTGTGAAATCCTGTTTAGCTCAAAGGAACATAGTGACTGATAAAGTATGTGTGATGTGTGTCAGTCTGGCGAAGAGATTGTTAACACCTTTTTTTTAATCCTGTCCTTACTCCTCATGCAAAAGCCATGCGGTTGTGATCAAAGATCAAACCTCAATTCTTTTGCAACCTTGCTCTATCCAACATTGGATTGGGAAGTGGCTACAAGGAATAGAGCAGTACAGGAGCATAAATCCGCTGTTTAAAAGCACCATGGATGCAACACTATGGTCCTTATGGGACAGCAGAAATTAGTTGATATTTGAAGGTAATATTCCAAATCCTTATGATGAACTAATGACTTGTATTTTGACACAACACTGGCAGGCATAATGAGAGGATTCTCAAGTGTGTTAACCTTGACAGTGGCCAAGAAGACCCATGAAATGACAGACGGAAAAATGCAAGCAGGATGGGAAAATCGGATCCATCAATCAATCAAAACATACACACACACACACAAACACACACACACACACAAAACCAAGTACCTCATTTTGCAAGTGGCATTTTCCTTGAGGATGGTCCCTCTATCTTCCGTATTGAAGAGTAAACAATTATTTTAAAATTTGCCGACATTTTTTTTAAATTCATTTTTTGAGCAACTTTCTATACATTTTTTTAATCATATTTGAATATTATTTCTTTATTTTTTTTTTATTCATTCCCAACCATTATATAAAAAAAAATTAAAAAATACAAAGACTTGAAGAGAGGAAAGAGAAAATATTAGTATTTTAGTTTGTCTTTATAAACTTTAAGACGACAAATTGCTTTGATCATCTACAGTAACCTCCGGATAAAGAGAGTGACTGTAAATAAGTAAAAACAATTTGTCTTATTTGGAGATATTACGAGACCTAGTTTTTAAGACTTCACTCTCTGCTTTGCCTATAATTTTGATTTTAGCTCTTTTGTGTGTTCAACTCTTACAATTTTGCCATTTCTTGTCTCCTCTCTTTCCCATACATTTACTTATATAGTGTTCATTTGGAAATAACTTATTTAATTAAAATTGAATTTTTTTTATTAAAAGTATCGTGGATAAAGGTAAAAATTAGCTGAATAGTGCAGCGAGATCAATGAATAATACCAAAAAGTACAGTGGGACCCATGAATAGTAGCAAAAATAAGTCGAAAGTGGAGTTAAGCTAAAAAATTCAGGCGTAGCGTCTATCTAGTGCACTAGGCACTGGACCGCTACGATCATGACACGTGTCCATTTTCGGAGACGTGCCATGATCATAGAGAGTCCAGTGTCATAGGACACTAAACAGAAGCCACATTCAAAAAATTCAGCTCATCTCAAACGCACACATAGTAATGACTTCAAAGATCAAAGGCCCTCAACTTCATCATTGAAATTGCCTCCACATTCACAAAAACTTCTCTCTCACTCTCAAACCTCACTCGATTTTTCTATGTGTTCACAATTCCAATTTCCAAGAAGTGAAGTTCCTCTATCTTTTTCCCATTCCAATGTTTGTTCTTCTTCATTTGTCTAATCTAATTTTTATCTCTTCATATTTATTTACATCTATTCCATGCATGATCTGTGACTTTGATTTTTTTTTTTTTAATATTTTATTTGCATTAACATAATTGGCATCATCCTCATCCATTAATTTGAAATCCATTGTTCAGGCTTAGCGGGTGATTCTAAAACGATTTTGGCTCTTGACAAGTACAAGTACAATGGTGTGGATCACTCATACCTTGCCAGTTGCCAGATATGTACTGTTCCAATCTGTAAGTGCTTCACTCATGCCCATTCGTGAAAGGCATAAATAGGAGTTCTAACATTACATAAATACTAATCGCTAACCCATGCAATATTTGAACTATTCCTTTTATTTTTTGGAGAGGAAATTGATATTTTGGATGACATTATCTTAAAAACATGTCATTTACAGGTTAATTTAAAAAATTAAAATGCTCAAACATAAATTTAGCCAAAAGGCGTAAAACAATGAAAGATTTAAATGTTAATATTTCAATTTTCTGTATGTTTTTGGTTGCATATCACAATATTCATGTCATAATCATTGTCGAATAATAATTTACATACATCTGGGGTGTTGTTTTTGCCTATATAATTAATAGTCATTTTTTTTAGTGTATAAGTAATTAATAGTCTTTAATCAAAAGTAAAACTAAAAGGTATAAGCAACCGTTGTAAAGGTTAAAGCGAACAGCAATCTGGTCAAATTTGGATTGATATAAACAATTTATTGCACAAAAGGGGAGAAAATGGGCAAATGCCCTTTTCGTGCAAATTATGTAGTATTTTGCCCCATTTCTCAAACTAATTAGGGAAATGCCACTCTTTTGAAACTCGATTTGAGATAAATTAAGTTAAGCCATATAGTAGCGTTTTTAAGGAGTCTATAGTGACGTTTTAAGGACCTATAGTAGCATTTTGTAACTCGACCTCCATGAACTCGAGTTATAGGTAAAAAAAAAAAAATTGCCTATAACTCGAGTTCATGGAGGTCGAGTTACAAAACGTCACTATAGGTTCTTAAAATGTCACTATAGACTCTTTAAAATGACACTATAGGGCTCTAGAATTTTTTTTTTTTTTTTAACTCGATTTTGATCCAATCGAGTTTTAAAAGAATGACATTTCTCTAATTAGTTTGAGAAATTGGGCAAAATGCTAGAAAGTTTGTGTGAAAGGGGCATTTGCCAATTTTCTCCGCATAAAAGGTATTAAAGAAGAAAAATAATCACATTATCCTCTTTTTTATATACAGGTCCTTAAAACGTCACTATAAACTTCTTAAAACGCCACTATAGGGCTCTTGAATTTTTTTTTTTTTAACTCGATTTTGATCCAATCGACTTAAAAAAAGGGACATTTCCATAATTAGTTTGGGAAATATGGCAAAATGCTAGAAAGTTTGTGTGAAAGGGGCATTTGCCAATTTTCTCCACATAAAAAGGTATTAAAGAAGAAAAATAATCACACGATCTTCTTTTTTATATATAAGAATAATTATGCTATTCTAAGTGATTATAAATGTCAATCAGTTTTAGATATTGTAGAGTGATGATTACATCTTGATCTTTATAGTTGATTGGGTACCTAAGAATAAGATCAAATAAATCTCAATATAAAAAAATGTCTAAAAACCAACGAATAAGACTTCACCTACCCATAAATCAACCGTAATAACTCCAAATTTCAAACCCATAAAGCCAATAGTTTAAATAAGATTTTTGACCCTCAAAATTCCGATCTTCCTCCTTCAAAATTTTTCTCAGTAATCAAACATACACTAAAGCTAAAAGTAAATAAACACATCTTACAGAAGGAGAGAGAAGGACAGCAAAGCCAGTGCTGAAGAAGAAGAAGTTGTTGAAAAGGCGTATGTTTTTTTGGGTCTTTGGGTTTTTGCATAGGGTTTTTATCTAGGGTCTGAGGGTGGGAGTAGGATTGGCTTGGCAGTGGCACTAAGGCATCGTTCAAGTGGAAATTGTCTTCTGTGTTGGGGTTTTGATGGTTTTAGTTTGGGGCTTGTGGGACTAAGGTCTGTTTGGTTAGGCATTTTGGGAGATTAAAAGAACTTATTCTCACACACACACACACATATATAGATGAGTTCAAGTTACACTTAGTGTAATTCTTGTAAAGTTACATCTTTTTTACATCCTAGATTTTTAAGTGATCTAGCGACTAAAAAAATATCATTAAATGCTATTACTTTTCATCTCATTTATAATTAATACTAGTATTTTCTCTCTCTCTCTCTCCTTATTTATTGTTTTTTTTTCTTGATTAAAGGGCACACTGCCATTTTTAACAACTTACATTTATATACTTGAAAAAAAGAAATATACAAGAAAAATATCTAAGATAGATAATCATTGAGAAATAGAATGGTCAAGTAACTTCAACTAAGTCCTTGGAAATAGTAGTTCATTTTTTATATGATCGATTGAGACGAACAAGTTCATTTTCAATTAGACTAGAACTAACTCTCTCCTTATTTCTTTTGTTACCTGTGCTAGAGGTTGACAATTTGACATGCCAAGGGAGTAAAAATTGAGTGTAGTTCTTGAAAGAGTTGATTTTATAGGAGTTAAGTACCTATTAATAAATTTTAAGAGTACAGGTTCAATTTGAAACTAAAAAATCTATAAGTTTTAATTTGTAACAATCATGAACATCAGGGTTTAATTTTAAACTTTTGAATCTATATATGGTTTAATTTGAAACTGATAGAATTTGGACTGGCAAATATCCGTAACATTGCAATTTGAATTCTTGGTCCAAAAATTGTCTTGAAGCTTCTCCATGGTATTCCGTTGGAAGAATCTCGTTCAAGCAAAAAGTAATTCTGTTCAACCAAGCTACATTATAAGTTACGTTTTTTCCTTCAACTCGAGATTTCACTCCTTGGTTGATTGTGGCTCGCTCAAGCAAGAACCCACTTCAGCGAGTCATTAACTTCACTCAAGCCACCACTTCAGTTTTTTGTTTCGTATAGTTTTTTTTTTTTTTTTAAGTATAGAAATGCAAGTTGTTAAAAATGGCAGTGGGCCCTTTAATGAAGCAAAAAACAATAAGTAAGGAGAGAGAGAAAATACTAGTATTAATTATGAATGAGATGGAAAGTAATAGCATTTAATGATATTTTTTTAGCCGTTAGATCACTTACAAATCTACGGTATAAAAAATGTGTAACTTTACAAGAGTTACACCATGTGTAACTTGAACCCATCTCATATATAGAGATATATATATATATATATCTCTATATATGAGATGGGTTCAAGTTACACATGGTGTAACTTTACAAAAGTTACGCATTTTTTAAACCGATGGTTAGAAAATCACTCTATCAATGTCATCTTTAAAATTAATTGCTTTCCATATTAGCTAACCTAATTAATTTGAGAGAATATTATATTATTTTCTTTTTAATTTTCTTTCTCTCTCCTAATCCATTCATCCCTAACCTTAGACAAAACAAAACCATATTCTCAATGTTCTTGGGCATGGAGGCAATTGTCCCGCATACATGTATTTTTGCTGAATGGTACTTGTATTCTGAGATGTGAAAAAAACACGTCTTGTATGTGTTGCAATGTCTTAGCAGCACTGCAACAACACTCTTTCATAATAAGAAATAGGACAAGAAACTAGTTTTGGTTGTCTTCTGACCCATTACCACCATTATTTCCCTCACTAGGAGTCTTGGCCTGGTTTCCCTCAAAGACAATTTTTATTTATTTATTATTATTTGTTATAATATACAAACACTTAGGGAAATATCAAAATCTTGTGACCAATCAATGTAAGCAGTTGAATATCACCATCTTCCAAGCGTGGTAAAATGAGAATAAACAAAAATTTACTTTTGGTTGGATGAACTTTCTAGGACCTCATTTGACGTGTTACAGCTTTTACTAAAAAAATAATAAGGTATATGCTTAAATTGTTTTTTTTTTTTTTTTTATGTGAGAAAATTTTAATTTGAAATATGGTATTCTTGATCAAATTTAGTTGTTCTTGCAACAATTGAAACAATGTCCCACAAAAAGGGGGAAAAAAAAAAAAGTAACACAACAAAAAAATGTAAAAAAAAAAATATTTTAAGGATCAACTGCCTCCATGCCCAAGAATGTTGAGAGTATGCTTTTGTGTAAGGTTAGGGATGAATTGATTAAGAGAGAGAAAGAAAGTTAAAAAATATAATATAATATTCTCTCAAATTAATTAGGTTAGCTAATATGGAAAGTAATTAATTTTAAAGGTGACATTGATTATAGTGATTTTCTAACCATTAGATTTTTTTATAAATCTACGGTTTAAAAAATGTATAACTTTTGTAGAGTTACACCAAGTGTAACTTGAACCTATCTTTCTCTCTCTTTCTTTCTCTATATATACAAAAACTTATATTAAACTCAAAATACAGTTTTTCAACAGTTTATACAAACGCAACTTAAATTTCTTTTGTTTAGGAAGAATCAAAAGAAAGGAAGTTGAGATTGAAAGAGGGAGAGTTGGGAGAGATGTAAAAGAGTATTGTGGAGGCTCCAAAGCTTATGTGGCATATCTTCGGTTTTATAGGATTTACAGATTATATTATTGGTGTTAAAAGTTCGTTTTCTTCCTAATTTTTTGGGTGTCTAATAAAAAACCAGCAAAAAAATTATTAATTTCAAACTGTTTAATCTTAGGAAAACTTCTTTAGAAAATAAAAAGGCCCCAATTTTTGTCTTTATATGCTTTCATGGTAACTTGAGAAAAAAAGGTTGTCTATGGCTTAGTGGAATAGCGAGTTCAATTGCCTACAATTGGTCACCAACTATTAAAACCAGCATCTAGATCGTTCACACTAAGTACGATTTTGTTGCTCATATAATTGACATTCTTTGATTTTTCAGACATATATTTGTTTGTAATTTTATTGTTTGATTGCTAGGTAAGTTTTTGCTGCTTGTATAATTAAGATTCTTTGATTTTTCATATATATTTGTATTTTTACTACTTAAGGTTTAGATATGTTTGTTTTTATGTTTTTTTTTTGGCTAACCAGATATGTTTGTTTTTATGTGTACCTTCTATTGTGATGGATGATATTATTTATCTTACCGAGTTAAATAATTGTTAATTCACTCGGGGGATATACTCATACTGAGTTCAAATCCTCTGTTCCACTCTTTCTGCTCCATTATATACTCCACAAATAAAAACATGCCACATGTTTATCTAATTTATTAAATGCTAAATTTATACATTTTATTATTTCAATTACTTAAATATGATGAGTTATTTATTTATTTATTTTAGGCAATTGAAATAATAGAAGGCATAAATTTAGCATTTAATAAATTAGATGGGCATGTGGCATGTTTTTATTTGTGGAGTATATAGTGGACCAAGAATAGTGGGATAGAAGATTTGGACTCATACTCATACTCATATTCTTAATTTTGTTATTTTTTTCCTCCTCTTAGTGACATACTATAACTATAGATAACTCCCTAAATATTATATTATCGGTATTGTCTATGGGCAATTAAAATAGTTAAAATTATTTCAAAATGAAATTACAAAATATCAATTCGTGCGAGACATTGGCTAGTAGTAATTAATGAGGGAATGAGAATAGGAATTTACACAAGATGAAAAGCTAACATGGAATCCGGGTTCAAATCTCCCCCCCCCCCCCCATTAATGTAAATATAGAATTATATATATATATATATATATATATTTTAAAAAACCCTACTATGTAATTACATTTTAGTTAAATTTTGTAACATTACTTTACTTATAAATCATGTTTTTTTTTAGGGAAAAAAATATTTATAAATCACATTTACACTCACAAATGAGTGCAGTTTTTCCAAAATTAATATACACGCACTTTATTCCCTTTAAAGAGGAGGCCCGTCAACGAAATTTATAATGCTATGTTAGCCTGAAAGTTTAAATAATAAAATGGTATTAGAAACAAAATAAGTTAAACTACGAATTTAGTCATTGACGCTTGTGTTTTTTTTTTTTAATTTAGTCATTAATATTTCAAATGTGTCAATTTAGTCTTTAATCTTTTGATAATGTGTCAAACTAGTACTAATTGTTAAGTAATAAATAAAAAATGCTGATTTGACTAATAGCAAAAAAAAAAAAAAAAATATTATGTCAACTCAGATGCCACGTGTACTGCCGATTTGGATTAAACATAAGAAATAAAAATAAGACCGAGCTTAATGAAGACACCTAATTGGGATCAAAATCCTAAATCGATCAATTAAAGAAAATAGCATAATTAGTTATAAGTAAGCCTTGGAACTCGAAATAACGTTGCTTTCGCAGTACTTCGAATCAAATGGCTGGGAAGTAATATCTCAGAGACACACTATGAAACAAGGAAAAAATACTGAGAAAGAAAGAAACTGATTGACTACCGTTGAAGCACTTGCCCTGACTCATAAGTCATAACTAATTTTATATTACCCCTACCAAGTTGCTCTCCATTAACAACCCTTGTCACAGTGAATGAACCACTAGCTTGGAGATATACTATTCATTGTCATTGTGCCTTGTTGTTACAATCACCTTGTTGTTAAGGTAAACTGAGTAAAACCCAGCACCGAATTGACCAAATCATTCTCACATCTGCCCTGGCTTGTAATTCCTTATACCTCCATGAATTCTTTCGTCCCAAACCTTGCAATCAAATCCAACTTGTTCACCAAATCTATAACAAAATAATAATAACAACAATAAATCCCAAAATTTTCCCTACGTTCCCTTCACCATCGGCAATCTGACCTTAGCAACATAAACCCCACATAGATTTTGAGATCGTGATTTGTTTAGGATTTTATCATAAATTGGCATCTTCCTTAAGCTAGGTTTCACTATTTATTTCTTTTAAAACGCAGAACAAGTTTATGTTTATGTTTAAGGTTATATTTATATTTTATATTTTTGAATAGATAATTAATAAAGTATAGTTAGTAAAATATGGTACATGTATTTGGTGGATATGATTTGACATATTTCAAGAAAAGTATGTGTTCAAATTTTGGAAGAAAAATATAGAAATGGAGAAAAAATCATACGAGTATAATACAAGTATTATACATTTATATTCTAAAAGTTTGAAACTGAAAACTGAAAAACACTGTAGCAAAATAATTTTTAAATGTATGAATAGTATCGTGGGACCCATTTTTAATGAAAAAGTTGCTGAAAAGTGAAATTTGTGGGTTCATAAACAGTAAAATTTGTGCTGAAAAGTCAAACTTTACGAATACTATACATGAACAATACATAAACAGTAGCCACTACTGTACTGCTACAGTAAAAATTGTCTCTAAAAAGCTGAAAACACGTGGAAAAAAAAAAAAAAAAAAAAAGCTGAAAATGCAAACGCCAGTCGCAACGCGCAAACCAAATGTATGCGTAATCTCAACAATGAACTTACTTTCCAAACAACTTTCTTTTCCTTAAAATAAGGAAAAGACAATAGGACCATCATCATTCTATGAAGACAAAAATATTTACTACATCATTCTAGTCCAAATGAGGATTTCATAGCATTATACTAGAAAATCTTTAAATGTTAAATGTAAGTTAAGATGAATTTCAGTCTCGAGAATTATATAATAGTTGGTTTAGATGCAATTAAGTTGGGAAAGGTCACTGTGATGAAGAAAACACTTACATATGACCTTCGGCCGCTTCTATGGAACCATGTCCACCTTCAGTTTTGTGAATTATATCTGGTTTAGCATTAATAGTATGCTCATTGAATAACACTAGTCTAGCGAAGTTACTTACAATTAAACGTCTTTTGTCTCACTTATTTTTCTATTATAAATTTATTTTTATTTTTTCAATCTCTAACAAATTAGTTGGTGCATTGTGTTGATCTCTATAGCTTTGGCAAATGTAGTCAAAGTCAGTCACACAGGTTATCTTGCAATATGAAATCATAACTACACTTGAAAGTTATGACATTACTTGTGTGAGCACCCTTGCATACAAAACTATATAAAATCATTGTTTTTAATCAAATAACACAAAATTAAAAATATGCTTATATTGAATAAACAAAAAAAAAATTTATTTATTTGTCTCTAAGTTAAATTGTATAACATAAGTTTATACTTACGTTCATGTGTACGCTTTTTTTTTTCCTTAAAAATGATAATTATAGAGCATAGTTAGTAAAATATAGTATGAGTATAATACAGTAAGGACAAATTTGGTAGACTTTAATGGTGATTGCATAGGAATAAGAATAGGTATTACAAAAAATACAAAAGTTTGTAATGTAATACTTAAGGGTAATTGCAGTTAACACATATGTGGTTTGGCCAATTTTAACTAACGCTTCGTTTGTTTTATTAATAACATTTTCTAGAAAATGAGTCATATTTTTCAAAAAATATTTTCTATACAACTATCTTGTTTTCCTATGTTTGGTAGTAACCTTAAATGAGTTGAAAATCAATCTCCTAATTTTCCTTATTTAGGTTGCTATGAGATAGAGTTGTTTTTCAAAAAATAAATTAATGAAAAACAATCTTTAAAAATAAGTCATATTTTTGAGCAAAAAAAAAATGTCATATTTTTTTTTTTGGTTGACTTAAGATAGTTTTCCTTTGACTCATTTTTTTATGATGTTACCAAACTTTGGAAAAATATATTAACATAAAGTTTTTCATCGAAACAAATAGAGCATAAACTTACCCGTGATTTAAAAAGTATCACTTAACCCTTTTGAAGTGCCATTCGTTAGACATACGTAACTCACCTTATCGTTTTCACTGTTTAAAATAGAAAAAACATAACAAAAACAAACAAATTAAGATCTAAAATTAAGTTTTGGGGCAATGAAAGAGAGGGAAAGGATGTTAGAGATCTAAAATTTACCCTATCTGTGAGACTTGGAAATTCTTCTTCACAAATCATACCTTCGTGCCCCATCATTCTTAACATCATTGATCTTTGGTTACAAAAAGTTAAAAAAAAAAAAAAAAAAAAATCACCGATTTGAGAGGTCAAAAAGTAGGTTTTGGAATTTGGGTTTTCGGTAAGGAAGGAGAGAACAAAAACGATGGAGACTTTGATAGATCAGCACCATAGTAGTCTCGTAGTTGTACAATTTGGTGTGTATCTGACGAGATATTAGTAGTGGCACCCTAGGTTTGGTTGGGTTTTGTAGGAATTGTTGTTAGATTTATGGGTTTTGTGTTTTGGTTGATTTGAAATATATATGGCTATCTATTTGTATAAATTGTCATTAGATTTTTGGGTTTTCTGTAATAGTTTACGTGTTTGATGTTGCACCTGTGATGTTTCCATTTTTTGATTTCTGGGTTTTGTAGATATGGTTATTTAGATTTTTGGGTTTTGTGGTTAACGGGATATGGTTTTTAAAAAATGGGCTTTGATGTGGGATTTGTTGTGGTGTGGTTATATTGAGGTGCAGAAGTAATTGTCCTTTAGTATACTTGAGTCCATGACCTTAGATTGGGTAATTATTGTCATCCTCTACATAATATTTTCCAGCAAATAAGTATAACACCTTTGATTGCTCTCACTTTTCACATGACAGTTCATATCTTGGGTCCCCATAAATTTTTTGGTTCGATCTTCAATTGAAATAGATATCTTATATTGTGGATATTGCCATAGGAAGAAGGACATAGCAGTAGCACATTGTAAATTTGATGGATTAGTACAAGAGCAATAAGGGTTGTGAGTCCTGCTTTAAAAGTCAATCATCTTGCCATTGAGGTAGATAGGAATTTTTCCACTAGCACATGCTAGAACAAAACTTCAAATGATGCTAGGGGATCATTCATAGTAATAGATGAGTTGGCAAAATTTTGATCCTGAGATTTTTGGCATAAATGGTTTTTATTTTGAAGTTCTGGATTCAAAGGAGGAGAGACAATAAATACTATTGAAAGACATTTTTACCCCTGTTTTTCTAATGGAAATGGTAAGGTGGGTTATGGATGTCTAATGAAAGGCACCTCAAGTGGGTTAAATTACACTTTTTAAACCATGGATAGTTTTAGTTAAAACCAGCCAAATACAAGTGGATTAGCTGCAATTACCCCCTAATACTTATTATTATTTATTTTTTTTGTGACAATTCAATAATAGAACCTTGAAAACAATGGAGTGAAAGCATTTTAAATCAAATTGTCTAAGTTGTGATATTGGAATAAAACTTAAGATATATTTTTGGGCAAACTGTAGTAAACCCACCTGAGGTTAGATCCGTTTTCATCTTGCCTACTCGTGATTCAAAACTTGACTCTTCGTCCACCTAGGATTAGCTTCATTAGGCTTTTGTAACTCACTTTTCTATTTAAAAAAAAAAAAAAAAAAAAAAAAAAAAAAAAAAAAAAAAAAAAAAAAAAAAAACAAACGAGATCAAAAAGTGGCATTTATAAAAAATGTGAAAGAAGAACAAAAGGAATTAAACCCAAAACTTGGCCTCCTCATAAACTCTCCAAATTGTAATAGGGGTTGAAGAAACTAAGATATAAATTATAGAGAACCCAAAGCCCATCACTCTCTCTTCCTTTTACTTTTTATTATTCTCTACATTTCTTTTCTTGGTGAAATTCACCTTTGGTACCGAAGGTAACCTTTGAAATTCAAAGATTTACAAAAGTGTTTGTGACCATAATTTGAGCACTTTTTATTTGGAGGTGAAAGATTAAAATGTGAAAAAGGAAGACCCACACCATACGGCCACCCCAAAATCCTATAAAATTGCATGAACTCAAATGGCAAAAAAGCAAAAGAAACATAAAAAGCCTACCATTCAAACACTTCAAAGCAAACCTAGCCATTCATATCAACAAACATTAAAAAATAAAAAAAATAAAAAAATAAAAAAAAAAAAAAAACAGTGAAAACCATTCAAACACTATAAACCCAGCCATTCAAACCCAAAATATTAGAAGTAAACCCTTTGAACTTAACCAACATTTCGAACCTAACTTCCAACAAAAGGCATGGATTCCTCACAAAAACAGTAGTGGTTAATCTAGATATTGCTGGGTTTTTGCTGTGGTGGCCGATCGGCCTTCTCAACACCACTAGCGAAGAGAGAGAGAGAGAGAGAGGGAACGATGAGAGTTTGCACGTACTTTAAATAGTTTTTTGATTAATTACTAATTTACTACTCCATAAAAAAAAAATTGTTAGGTACCTTCTCTTGATTTTAAAGGTAGTTGCTAAATTTTAAATTTAAACTCTTTTTAACTTTTGTTATGGATGTGTAGTAAGAGCATTCACAGTAAGAGAGAGAAAAAAATAACTTTCAATTTAAAAACCTACTTTATCTATTTTAACACATGTTTTACAATACACCCAATATTAAAACTTCTATTTTAAAGTATATCACATTAAAATAATATAAACAAACTAATAAAATAAATAAAATAAACCATAATTTAGAGCCACCATCATCCTTAACAACCCACTGCCACCATCAACCACAACCTACAAACACCCATTGCAACCCATTGCCACCATCACCCACTGCAAACCACTGCCACCATTAACCACTACAACCCACAAACACCCACCGCAACCCACTGCCACCATCAACCACTGCAAACCACTACCTCCATCAACCACCATAACCCACAAACACCCACAGCAACCCATTACCACTATTAAACCAACACAACAGCAACAACCACCTCCACCGTCGCCCCATCGGCCACAACCACAAACCACAATAGCCAAAAAAATGACACAATCCAGCCTAGCAAAAAAAAAAAAGCAAAACTACCTCCACCATTGCCCCACCTTCTTCTTCTACTTCTCAACCACCAACCACAGCAAAAAAAGAAAAAAAAACAAAAAACAAAAAAACAAAACAAAACAAACCCACAGCCACCACCAACATAGCACAAACAAATCGACCCACAAATTGGACCCACACCGATACGAACCAATCAAACCCAAGAACCACTCCGACCCATGAACAAATCGACCCTTGAACCACTCTGACCCATGAACAAATCTAGCCACTCTAATGTCCACAATCAGACCCACAAACTACTAGGAGAGAGAGAAGAGAGAAGAGAGAACAAAGAACAGATAACTAGAAGAGGAGAGAGAGGAAGAAAAAAAAAAGGATTTTTATGTTTACCCTCATGCTATAGTGACCTGTTACTGATAACAGCTCACTATAGCATGAAGGTAAAATATAGCTAAATATTTTAGCTATAGCAACTTTATTGGAGCGTTTTTTGTATGGTTGGGATGCTAAAATAACTTTTGAGTTATTTAGCATCTTTATTGTGAGTGCTCTAAGCGGCTAAATTTTAAAATTAAAAAACTAAAATTTAGGATTAAAAAAATTTGATAACTGCCATAAATAAAATTAAAAAAAAAAAAAAAACACCACAAAATAAAGAAACATGGAGCTTGGAGCATTTCCTTTAACCCAAAAAAAAAAAAAAAAATCTAAAACAAAAAAAAAATGTGAGCCTTTTCTCGTAACCAAAAAAAAAAACTATTAAACTTTTGTATTTTGTTTTGTTATTAACTTTTGTCATAGATGTGTAGTAAGTTGTAAATTTTAGGATAAAAGAACTAAATTTTATGATTAAACAAAAATTGATAACTGCCATAAATAAAATATAAAAAATGACAACAACACCAAAAATTAAAGAAACGTGGAGCCTAGTAGTCATCACACCTCTAAGTATTTTATGATTGGAAGATATAGTAATCTAAAATTATAATAGATTATTAACTTTTTTTAAAAAAAAAAAAGAAAAAGAAAAGAAAGAAAGAAGAAGAGCCTCTAAGGGTTTCCCTTATTTCAGATCCTCATTTTTTTTTTTTTTTTTGCCTTTCAAAAAAGCTCCTACACCCCTATGTTTAAGTAAGACAAAACTAAAGGATAATCCGATAAAAATACAACTATAAATCCCACTAAAACATTGCCTAAAAAATAGGGTCGCTCTCCTGTTTATTTTCAAATTACTTTATTTACTTATAAATTAGATTCTCAAAATAAAAATTATATATATAAAATAAAAACACAAGTTTTTTTTTTTTGCTACAAAAAAAGCTTCATTGCACACGCGAAATGCATGTGATGAGGCTAGTATGCTTTTTATTTGTTTTGGGAGGAGAGTGATATAAAAGGGGTGAAAATACATATTTACCCTTGTTTTTAACATAGGTGGGTTACGAAAGCTCTTCCATATTTAATCTCAGGTGGGCAAAGACATATAGTGTCAAGTTTTGAATTAGGCAAGGTGAAAACGAACTTAACTTTTGTGGGTTTACTATAATATGCCCTTTATTTTAGGATATATTTTACTCATACAATTATATTGCATAAAATAATTTTTTTCATAATTGTTATGTGCATATAGAAAGTTTGGCTATTTGGATATATATATTAATTTTATAAATTAATACACCTACTAAGAAATAACTATTACAACATTTCTAGAGATGAATAATTTTCCCTAATTTTAAAGAATAGCTATTCATAAGAAATGACTATTTTATGTAATAAAAATATGAGATTAAATTATATAAGGATGTGGTGTAAAACCTATGTTTTACCCCTCTAATTCCAATATGCCACATCATCTTATCACATATTTAAGAATAAGCACAACCACACCCAATCAATTTTAATACTCATATATAAATCCAACCAAATTAGGAGTTTATTAAGATGTTATTAGATGTGGTATGATGTATTGGATTTAAAGCAAAATGCTGATGTGGTAATTACTTATTGGATGTTGTAAAACATATGTTTTTTTTTATTTTTATTTTTTATTTTTTACATCTCATTTTTACCAAATTCAAACTCATAAAACATAACTAAACTACTGAATAGTTAAATCATATGAATAATTATTACATTACAGTACCTATTACAGTATACCAAATATATCCTAAGTACATACATAGATATGGTGCCCACAACTCAATTCCTCGTCCTCAATGAGGAAGAATCCTCATAGCCGCAGTTTTTTAAAAGCGGCTATAGGCTGAGACTTATGGTGCGTTTTTTAAATCTATAGCCGCCTTTTATAAACACAGCTCAAGCCCTCGTTTTTTGTAGTGCTGTCACCACAAATAGAACAACTCGATCACTTGACCAAGAAATAAAAAGATAAGCATTTTATTTTATTGAAAAAATGTGCTCACACCCCCTCCCCCCAAATTAACTTTGAGGTAGTGGACTTAACACCCTTTAAAATTTTATTTTAGGCAATTTAGTACTGAACTTCACACGTGCTAAATTGGTACTTATGTAAGTCAGTTGATTGTTAAGCTAATGTTTTAGTCACATGTAGGGCTATCCATCGGTCGGGTCACCCTGGGTTTGGGCCCAACCTGCACTCGACCCAATTGGATCGAGTCACAGAAAAATTGACCTGAACTCACCCAAAATACGGGTTGGATCTGCCGAATCGGGTCATCGCTTGGGGCGAGTCGGATTCAATGGTTTGGCGGGTTTGGACCACATTGGGCCAAATTTGTAGATTTTCTTGGATTTAATTTTTTTGGGCCTTTTTGGCCAATATAATTAGGTTTTCTAAATTTTGTCATATCAGATTGGACCTCTTTTTTACATCATTTATTTAAGAATGGGCCTTTGCTTGAAGCAATATCAGTCCAAATTTATACTTCCCAAAGCCCACATATTGACATTTAGGAACAAAAAAAAGTACAAAGTAAAACCTGAGCATAATAGCAAACAAATAAAAACACACAAAATACCATTTTTTACCACATGTTAAACATCAATAGCATGTAAAACCTGGGCATTAATCAAACAAACAAAAACGCACAAAATACCATTTTTTTTACCACTTGTTAATCATTCACACATTACAACAAATATTTTCCAAATTGCCTAAGCCTAAAGGCCTAGGCATTGGGTAGTACCTCAAAATTGCCTCAAGAAAACTCAAGCATATAAAAGTCAATCTGAACACATTAAACCTGCCAACCATTCCACACATCAAGTAATATTCCAGAACCACACAGCAGCAAGCATTGCTACAAATACTAGAGTATCTTCATAATTCCATATATATATATATATATAGTAAGCCATAGAGGCAGCAACGAAGGCAGTTACTGCACAAGTCTGTAAGGCAGTAAACCACCAAGGCAATAGGCAATATTCCCAGCATTATATATAATTAGTTACAATTATGAAGTACTATAAGTATTTCCAAAAAATAGCTTTCCTAATGCAGTAAAGAACTACTCTATTATCTATAGTGAATAAGTCCATAATTTATAGAAAGGAAAGCCTACATAAATGATAAGTTTTCCTTCCTATAAGCAAGAGTTCATGTATAGTTAGAAAAGCTATACATCTGTCCAAAAAAGGTTTCAAAATATATCCAAAAAACTGCCTCCTATACAAAAAGTGACATTCCTTCCTCCTACAATACAAGGGGAAAAAATATTTATCAATAATATATATAAACAAAGAACAAAAACTACAGAATGACCAAAAGAGAAGTAACCAATATCAACAAAAATTACAAGGGTAAAAACATACCTGGTTAGTGATCATTCATCAATACTAACTGTGGTACGGGTCCCATCTTTGTTTAAGCAGGAACTAGAACTTGCTGTTGTTGTTGCTTGATTCAAAACTAGAAAAGAAAAAGTTGAGGCAATAGATTAAATTTTGCTCAAGTATAAGACACATTTAATACCACTTCATAGACAAGAAGTTTGGAAGTTAAACATATTACCTAAGTCATGAAATTTATCCTCTAAGGCCTCCATCTCGTCCAATTGGAACATGGGCTTGCAGTCAGTTTTAAGCACAAACAAGATTTTGAACCATGAGAGAAGAGAGTGAACATCAAAATGGATCAAGTATGTGCCCTCCGGTATTAAATGCCAATTCAGAAGCAATTGTAGAAATAGGTACAGCCAGCACATCCCTGGCCATTTTGGACAACACTTGGTACCTATCTGAATTGGCTTTCCACCACCCTAAAATCTCAAATTTCACATCCCTTCTACTCTCACAATTTTTAGCCAAATATTTTTCAATCTCATTGCTACACCCTATAGACTTCTCAGCCTCTACAAAATGCTCATATCCAGAATTAACCATCACATATGGATCAGTACAACCAATTGTATCACCTTCTATGTGTGTCCTCTCACTCTCACTTGGTACTGCCACATTTGGTGAATCAACACAAGAGTAATAATCATACAATCTATCCATGGTCTTCCTTACCAAATCAACCATCTCATCAGCCACTTCATCCCCATAAATTTCAGAAAAAGAAAACTTTAAAAACCTCATTTTCTTTCTGGATCAAGAACCACAGTCACATACAAAAGCTAATTAATTTTATCCCCTTTCCCCCAATACTTTTCAAATTTAGCTTCCATTTTAGTTACCATATTTTTCAAGAGATGATTTTGAGATTTAATTAAATGAGCAATATTCTCTTGAATCACAAACATCTCATCAAAGAAGGTATTTGAAGTAACATACAAAGAGCTGGAGAACTTTTTTGTTGCATTGTAAAAGAGTTTCAAGAAACCCACAAATGGCCTATACTTTTGAAAATCAGCCCTACAAGGAGATCCTAAACCACCACTATTTTCCTTGTTCATAAAGTATGAAGAATAGCTATTATCCTCAAAGTCCATTCTTAGGAACACTTTCTCAAAATTTTCAGCAATATCTAGGTAGAGTTCCACCTAGTCAGTACGTCTAAACTTAATAGACACTTGGATTCAATACCTAATCTCTCCATAAAACTCCTAAAAGTTTGATTTCTATTTGGTGGGGATTCCACATACCTTACCGCATCATGCACCCTAGCAATGGACGTATCAATTTCTTTCAAACCATCCCCCACAATTAAATTTAAGATATGTGCACAACACCTCATGTGCAAGAACTCATGTTTTAAAATAGTTCATTTCCAATATTTAGTTACTATTTGTAAAAATTTAATAGTAGCACCATTAGAGGAAGTATTACCCACTGTTAAGGTGAATATGCCATCAACAACCCACTCACGCAAACACATCTCAATCTTTCTACCTATAGTCTCCCCCCTATGGTCTTCAACTTGACAAAATTTTAGAATTCTCTTATACACATTCCAATCATCATCAATAAAATGACATGTGAGGGACATATAATTCAGATTTTGAATACTAGTCTATGTGTTCGTAATAAGGCACACCCTACGACCTTTCAAGACTTCCCTTAGTTTCTCTCTCTTAACACCATAAATGCCAATTACATCCCTAGCTACAGTCTGACGAGATGGGATATCCCTAATTTGCAACTTAGGTTGTAAGTTAGTTGAATATCTTTGAAGCCTATACCCTTCAACAAACCTAAAAGGCAACTCATCTATTATAATCATTTCAGCGAGTGCTTTCTTAGAAGCCTCAATAGTAAAGGTCATTGGTACAAGCTGAAACCCTTCCTCCCCATTCATTTTGGGTTCAAATGCTAAGGTTTGTTGCCTTTTAAATGCATCTCTATTAGGGTTCTTAACACAGTTTGGCACATGATTAAATAAGTTAGTAGTACCATGCTCCTTACTATTAGTATGATAAGTTTTTTGGTAATAATGGCAAACAGCCTTAAATTGATCCTTACTAATCTTTATTTTTTCAAAATGATCCCAAGCAATAGACTTTTTCCTATTATTACCACAATCAGCAGCTATCTCTCACTCACCTTAGCTTTACCATTAGGTTTAGGTGGAAGTGTCTCAGCATTAGTTGGAGTGGCAATAGGTTTAGCTTGGGCAGTGGGTTCAGCTTGGGAAAGGGGTGCATCACTAGAGGGTTCCATAACCTAAACACATCAAATTTAAGCATTAGCAAACAACCATAACCATGATACTACTAACCCAGTAACAAGAACACACACAAGTGACACAACAACAACAGGTCAAAGTGACAACAAAAACAACGGCAAAAGTAACACACAAACAATAATAAGAAGTTAAAAGAGAAATAACAGAAGAGAAATGATACCTCGAGAACTCTTAGTTGTTAGGGATTCAACCTTGAAAAGGAAGCAAAAAGCCTACTTGAACAACTTTGAACTCCTGTATAAAATTAGGATTTCAAATTTTTAAGTTAGGAAAGCAAAATGAATCAAACAAATGAGCAATAAAATACAATCAGATAAGAAAAAAAGAATATGTTTGGATTTCATCTTTTTAAAATAGGGGTTCATCTCTCTCTTTTTTATTTTATTTATTTTATTTATTTATTTTTTACAGTGAAGATATAAGTATATTGAGCATAAAAAAAAAAAAACACACACACACACACACACAAAAGGAATAAAACAGGCAGATAAGAAAATAAAAATGTGTTTGGATTTCACCTTTTTAAAATAGGGGTTTGTATTCTTTTTTTACAGTGAAGATACAAGTATATTGATCATTAAAAAAAAAAAAAAAGGAATAAAACAGGATAGATACAAATCACACTCAGAGCACACTAAAATAATGAATCAAACTAACTACAATGTCTGTCTGTAAAGAGTAAACACGAAAATAAACACAAAGCACACTTAGAAAAGTGGTAACTCAAGTCTTCGAAAAATGATAACACAAACAAATATACTCAAATTAGGGGTTCCATCTTTGAAAAGTGATAAATCTAGTCTTTGGCATAACAAATCAAATAAAAAAAAAATTAGGGTTTCATCTTTGAATCCAATCTCTTGGTTAGTTTTGCCCCTAATCTTTAAGTTTTAAATCATTTGAACAAGATCCCTTATTGCTTTTCATATGATTCTAATTACTTATCAAAAAAAAAAAAAAAATCATTTGAACAAAATGATAAACCCATATCACAAACACAAAATACAGAAAAAGAGATATGAAAAAGGAAGAAAATTTACCTAATTTGAGACTAGGAAGCCGAGACTAAGAGGCTAAGAAGACTCATGGTGGAAAGTGGAAACAAAGTGAGGTGGCGGCGTCAGGTGGGGTGTGATGTAGCGGCAACAACAACCAGCAACCCGATGGAGTGAAGACAGATTTTGATGTAAAGGACTAAAGGACTTTGTTTGTTTCAAAATAAAAAAGAGAGATTTTGAAATTAACCCTTGAGACTAGAAAGCAGAGAGAACAGAGAGAACTTAGAGAAGACTGATTTATAAGAGAGAGAGATGAGGGTTGAGAGTCTTGAAACCTAGAGGCTGATCGAGTAAGGAGTAAGGAGGACTCATCATGACCATGGGCATGGGGAAGTGAAAATCTGATTTTGATTTTGTTAGAAATATAGAATGTAATTGTATTGTATTTCATCAATGAAAGAATGTACATAGGTGCCTTTATATAGGAGGCATATGTGAGTAGTACAAGTAAGTATGTGTGCTATACAAGTAACCTAACTGGGCCTAAAGCCCACAATATATTATACACGTTAACAGCCCCCCTCAAACTCAAGGTGGATGTGAGACCAGCTTGAGGTTGTCAACCAAAGTTCGAAGGCGTCCCTTAGGATGTGACTTGGTGAAGATATCTGCAAGTTGATCTTTAGAGAAGACTGAGATCAGCTTGTGAGCACCATGGACAAGATGAAAACGGATTTTGTTGCTGTAGACTTCTCTGTCCAACCACCAGATATCATTGATCCCTTTCCTAGTTCATCCTTTAATGAACAGGTGGAAGATGAACAGGTTGAAGTCGAGCTACCCAACCCTAATCCTGAGCTTGGGTCTCCTACTCTTGCTCCACCTGAAGATCTTGCACAAGACATTCCACCCCGTCACTCAACTCGAGTAAGATCTATTCCTACACATTTACTTGACTATCATTGTTACACTGCCCTTGCTACACTACACGAGCCTCACACCTATCGTGAAGTTTCCACTGATCCTTTATGGCAGATTGCAATGAAAGAAGAACTTGATGCATTATCTAAAAACCATACTTAGGATTTGGTGACACTTCCTCCTAGGAAATCTGTGGTTGGTTATAAGTGGATTTACAAGATTAAGACTCACTCTGATACCATGTTAGAAATACTGAATGTAATTATATTGTATTTCATCAATGAAAGAATGTACATAGGTGCCTTTATATAGGTGGCATATGTGAGTAGTACAAGTAAATATGTGTGCCATACAAGTAACCTAACTAGGCCTAAAGCCCATAATATATTATACACGTTAACAGATTTGAAGTGTAGCCGACTAGCCGTTCTAAATCTTTTGATGAAGATTTTCTTTTGTGTGGAAATTGTGTAATATTAGTACTCTTAGCCTTTTAGTCCCATCACTCTTAGCAACTTAGGGATTTTGATTTGAAACTTAGCATGTATCACAAAACAACTCAGTGCTTTTAGTCCAATCAGTACTCTTCTCTCTTCAAACTTCACGTGTTCTAGAAATATCAAAATTTTTTTTTTTAATCTGGAACCATCGGATGGGTCGGGTTCTAAGGGTTTTTAACCCATTAACCCGCTCGAACTGACTATTCGGTTTTTATTAGAGAGGGACCCGAATCTAACCGACCATGGACTTCGGGTCCACCCGCTGGGCCTCAAGTCAGTCGGACCCGGTTGGTTTGGTCGGGTCTTTTACCCGTTGGACAGCCCTAGTCACATGTGGACAAAACAACTCCCAGACCTAATAGCAAAGGATTGAGAGACATTTAAGAGGATAGAGAAACTTGGGTTGAGTTGAAAGAGACCTAGGAGATTGAGGATTGGATTAGATGGCACTATTTGTGGTCTTGTAGGATCCTGGGGCATGGAGTTCATGCTCTCATAGGACGACCACAACTAGAGTTGTGGGTTCAATTTTATATTTTTCGTGCAAGAGAGAGAAACATGCAATTTAATTTCTTGAAGCCTGTGTTTTCGTGAGAAGGATAGAGTGGTGATGGAAACAGACTTTCAAAAGATGTTTGATCTTATTTTGCAAGTGGTTGTGAATGGGAACTTGAAGGAGGATCAGATGATTAAGATTGAGTTTGTGTTTTGTGATATGGGAGAAAGGGTATGGGTTTGTGGTACTGGAGATTGTGTTTTGGAACTTGAGTTGAGGTTAGCGATAGCACTTCCTGCTTGGATTTTATCTTCATGAATTGAAAGGGCCAAACATCCATGCAAAGCTTCTGGGTGATCTAGTTCTACTACAGTGGAAGACATTCACATGTGGAAATTGGAAGGAATATTCATAGGGAGCTATGGGCTAATGATAAGTACAAAACAATAGTAGATAAAACAATATTACTGTTTATTTGGATATTAACATTTTGCTGGAAAATTATTCATTTTTCAAAAGGTATTTTGTAGAAGATTATTTTATTTTCCTATATTTAGTAAAGACCTTAAAATAAGTTTGAAAATTATTTCTTGACTTCTCTTATTTAGCTTTGCATGAGATATAGTTGATTTGTTAGAAAATTTTAGTTGAAAATCACTCTATCTTATGCTAAGCTAAATAAGACAAATTATGAGACAATTTCCCTTTGACCAATTTTTTTAGGGTTTGATCTACTTCTAGTAGTTTTTAAAAAGGAATCTCCTTTTATTTTAATGAAATTTTGTTACATCATTCGTTAACTAAATAAAAGGTGGGATCAAGATTCATTACTACTTGTTATTGTATATTTAAAATAAAAGGACATGTCCAATTAAAAAGGTATTAGAGGTAAACCAAACCCATTTTTTTATGATACTAACAAACACAAAAAATACAAAAAACTATCTTCTCATAAAAATTTCCATTTTAAAAAATAGAGTCTAAATATTTTTTTTAATGTAATTTATGTGAGAAATGTTACGTCTACGATATTTTCACAATAAATTATAAATAGTAAGTTATTATTAGTTCTAATTTGAATTTAAAACTTAAATTACTTTTTTTTTACTAATAATAATCTATCACTTAAGATTTATTACGTAAGACATAAAATTTCTCAATTTCAATGGTATCCTAGAAGAAGAAAAAAAACCACTAAGGGGTTCAATAACACACACAATATATTAAAAATTAAATTCTAGAATTCGGCCCACAAAGGATAAAAATTGCAGCCACGAACAAACCCAAGCCTTTTGGGTTTTTAGTTTTTGTTTCTCAAAAAAAGAAAAAAAAAAAAGAAGAAAAAAAAAAAGGCCTAGCCCAAATAAAAAACGTAGGAAGGCTTCCAAAACTACGTAGTTTTAATATTACAAAAAAAAAAAAAAGGCACAACCTTAAAGGCCATAAAACCCAAGCATTAGGGTTTTTCTGCTCTGGCCAGTTGGTTACCTCTGATTCTCTCTCACAACACCAGCAGCTGCTGAAACTCAAAATCACAGCCAAAGGTATGATCAAATCAAAACTGCCCACAATTCATTTACTTTTTTTTATTCAATTAAAAATTAACTCTTTCTACATCATTGTATATTGTGCTTTTCATTTTACTCAAATTGTTTACTTCCTATTACAACTGTTATAAACCTTGTTGTTCATAAGCTGTAGAAACCATTATACAAACCCAAAAACAAAAACTTTAGTGTAATGTAATCATTACCCTTTCAAGAATGAATCTTTTTGTTAAAAAAAAAATGCCCATTTCGCTAATAGTTTTTTTTTTTTTTTTCCACCTATATTTGTTTTTGTTTTCATTTGGGTTTTTATTGTAATGCTTTGTGAAGGTGGTAATGGCTTCTCATTCGGAGAAGAAGAAGAAGAAGCACCGGTCCAAAGGCGAAGGTGAATCAGTTACCCAAATTGATGTTTCTGAGAAGGATTTCATGATCAAGCCACAGAACTTCACTCCTTCCATTGACACCTCACAATGGCCAATCCTTCTCAAGAATTATGATCGCCTCAACGTCCGAACCGGACACTACACGCCCCTCCCGTGTGGATACTCGCCTCTCAAGCGCCCTATTGATCAATACATCAAGTATGGTATTATCAATCTTGACAAACCTGCTAACCCTTCTTCCCATGAGGTTGTTGCTTGGATTAAACGGATACTTAAGGTCGAAAAAACTGGTCATAGTGGTACCCTTGATCCCAAAGTCACTGGCAATCTCATTGTTTGTATTGATAGAGCCACTAGGCTTGTTAAATCCCAACAGGGTGCCGGGAAAGAGTATGTTTGTGTTGCTAGATTGCATTCTTCTGTGAATGATAAGTCTAAGGTGGCTCGAGCACTTGAGACGCTTACAGGGGCTGTGTTTCAGAGGCCGCCTTTGATTTCTGCTGTCAAGAGACAGCTTAGGATTAGGACTATTTATGAAAGTAAGCTTCTTGAGTATGATGCAGATAAGCATTTGGTTGTTTTTTGGATTTCTTGTGAGGCTGGGACTTATGTTAGGACAATGTGTGTGCATTTGGGGTTGATTCTTGGGGTTGGAGGGCATATGCAGGAGTTGAGGAGAGTGAGGTCTGGGATTTTAGGGGAGAAGGATAATATGGTTACGATGCACGATGTGATGGATGCTCAATGGGTTTATGAGAATTATAGGGATGAGAGTTATTTGAGGAGGGCGATTATGCCATTGGAAGTACTTTTGACGAGTTATAAGAGGTTGGTTGTGAAGGATTCGGCTGTGAATGCTATATGTTACGGTGCTAAGTTGATGATTCCTGGGTTGTTGAGGTTTGAGAATGAGGTTGAGGTTGGGGAAGAAGTGGTTCTTATGACTACTAAGGGTGAAGCAATTGCATTGGGGATTGCGGAAATGACCACAGCAGTGATGGCAACTTGTGATCATGGTGTGGTGGCGAGGATTAAGAGGGTGGTGATGGATCGGGATACTTATCCGAGGAAGTGGGGGTTGGGGCCAAGGGCATTGATGAAGAAAAAATTGGTCGCAGATGGGAAGTTGGATAAGCATGGGAAGCCGAATGAGAAAACACCTCAAGAGTGGGTGAGGAATCTGGTTTTACCAACTGGTGGGGATTCAGTGGTTGCGAGCCTTGCTGCTGCTACTGAACCAGCTCTAGTGGAGAAAGAAAAGAAAGAGAAGAGTAAGCGGAAGTTGGAGGATGAAAGCACTGATAGCCCTGTTCCTGTTTCTTCCAAGAAAGCTAAAGTTGCCGAGGTCCAAGAAGTTGAGAAGGTAAAGAAAGTCAAGGAAGAAGATGTGGAGGTTGAAGTTGAAAAGAAAGACAAGAAGAAAAAGAAAAAGAAGGATACAAAGGATGGTGATGCGGAGCCTTTAGGTGATGAGAAGGCTGAGGAGGAGAAGAAAAAGGAGCACAAAGTTACGGTTGAAGCTGGTTCCCCTGAAGCAGAGAAGTCTGAGAAGAAGAAAAAGAAGAAGAAGAACAAAGAGGCTGAGGATGGTGCAGGTGATGGTGAGGCTGCTTCGAGTGAGAAGAAGAAAAAGAAGAAGAAGAAGAATAAAGATGCAGATGAAGAATAGGTGGAAGGAATGATGTATGCCTGCCTATCTGTTTCCCATTTCATCTGTAATGAGTCTTCAAAGTTTTGTAACTTTTTGATGCATTCCCCGGAACTAATTTTCACTGTTTAGCTTTGAGGCTTTTTTCTCTATCTAATTTGATTATGTCAATTCGTCATTATTTAAATATTTGTTGACTTTTTCCCCTAACTTGAAAGGTATGCTAATTCTTTCTGATATAATGTTTGTGGTATCTGCTATGAAATCAAATTTAGTCTGTAGATATTGGCATGTCTAATTGAAGCTGCGGTTATGTGTGTTTATATGGTTTAAAATTAGCTTGTGTAAGGGTGCAATCAGTTAGTATTTGAAATGAAAAATAAATTGGATTTTTGTGGTTCTTAGATTGATTGATTTTTGGCATTCAAACCCTACCTGTCCACTCCTCCCTATTTACCTAGGCAAAATTGAAAATAAAAAAATTGAAAGTGTTGGTTATCATTGTAATGTTAGCTAAGAATTGAGGCTTTTCCGGTTAATAATCTTCCCTGGCCTTAAAAGAGGGAGGAAGCTCAAATGGATGCTTCCTTCCTGGATTGACATTTGTTATTGCCAGCATAATGGGCTGCCAAGTTTGCTGATTTTTGTATGTGGTTTGCGGTACAGGAGTGAATTTGTAATATGTGGTCTTCTATGTAAAAGCTTACTTCTATTTCATCTTTGATTTCATGAAATACGGTTTCTTTTGTTTTATCTACTGTGTGGGGTATCTGAGCTAGCTAAGCAATGCCTTATCTCAACTAGTGGAATTTCTAAAGTAATGAGCATAGAATCTCAACTAGTGGAGTTTCTGAAGTCATGAACATAGAAGGGAGTTTCTCTATACTATGTTATATTTATTGCTGTGTATTTAATATTCTTAAAGGTAATCTAAGATCAAGAGCTAGGATTCTAGGGTTACTAAAGCCTCTTGTGAGTCGTTGTAGGCAGCTTTTTTCTTATCTATTTTATGAAAGTTTAGATTTAGATATTTCTTGAGCTCTTTGAGCCTAGCAAGTGATATTTGATTGTTCCTACTTCAATGTTATTATTTTTTACTTTGCTTTGATCTTGTTTGTTGTTGGAATCTTTTCTTAAACCGTTCTATACCACCTAAGTTCTCCTCACCACATCACTAACTCATGAGTATGATTCATGACATGGGACAAATTCCAAGTGTTGTGTAAATAAACTATTCTTAGAATTTTAATATTAGATTAATTTGTGAGCTCTTTCGTCTGACCCCAAACCTCTTTCTACCTTTTTTGCTAGATGAACATCCCAGAACTAATTGGAGACTTGCAGTGCTGTTTAAACTTGATTGGATTGAGTTTATCTTCTTAAATTTTTTAGTTTTTTCTTCTGCAAATTATGTTGCTAAAGATCACAAAATTTTCTTGGTAGCATTTGTAATTTTGCGTTAATACCATGAATCAGCTGCAAATTGTTTTGTGAGTACAAGCTATTCCTCTTTGAAATCATAGTTTCTCTTAGCTCATGTTAGCTCCTTGTGCCCGTAGCTTGACCTCAGCCTTTAATTTCCTTCAGTGATGCTTTCCCTTTCTTGCAAAGGGAAGCCAACAAATAAAATGACAGCAGAAAGTACTAGACCTTAGGATGAAAATGAAGAAGGGAAATAATGACAAAGAGGATTGGCATGTAGTTCACTATAATTTGGTATTGTAGTTCATTCTAATTTACACATTTTTCTCTGTCTAATTTGGTATTGTATTCATTATAATTTACACATTTTTTGACATGTTTTGAACATGGAAGGTTTGATTACTTTTTCCAGTAACATGTTTAATATCTGCTACAAAATTTAGTTTATAGATACTGGCATGCTTACTTGATGTGTTTAAAAATAGCTTGCCAAAGAATGGACATAGTTAGTGCTTGAAAATATCATTAAACTATCAAAAAAAGTGTAAATATTATTCTTAATTTATCCTGATAATAATCTTATTGGCTCCTAAAAGAAAAAGGAAGCTGCAGTGGATCCTCCTCCTTAGGGCAAAGTAGAAGAGAGAGAGTTACCCACCCACAAGAGGGCAAAGAAGAAGAGACGAGTGTCCAATGTTCTCCTCAAGATGAGGTGAACTGTTCATTCTGCCCTTCTCTTACCCTTTTCTGGTTATATTTGTTCTGGCTTGCTTTGTAATATGTTAAGTGTGGTTGCATTTGAGTGTTAGTCATTTCTGGTTTCATATGAATTGCACTGTAGGGCACACATTAACCATCTATTTTGAGAAAGTTTTTATGGAAAATTGAAAAAGCTATCAAAACAGTGAATTATTTTTTCACTTTTCCATAAACAGTTTCCTAAAATGGATTACTAATATATGCCCTAAGGGCACACGTTAGTAAATTCCTATTTATATATATATATATATATATTAGGAAGATATGTGTAAATAGACTAAATCAATAATTGAATTAATATGTTAAGTGTGCCTAGGCATGCATCTTTCGTTTTTTCTTTTTTGCTAAAAAGAAAGTCAATTACTAAAATTGATCACTTGGTCTTGAAGGAAATGACATGGAGTATTCATTTATATACAGACACTATTCTTAAGGTGTTGAACTACGCAGACAGGGATAATCTTCTATTATTTCCTAGTCTTTGTCTTTTGGATAGATTTTGATTGAAACCAGATACTTCATTTAATCATTGTTATCACAGTTATGTATTTTTATAAAATAGAATTACATAAAATGTTATGTTTAAATGTTTACAATTGTTAAGAATTGTTAAGAATCACATTAGATTATTATCATATTATCCATTGACAATTGTTTTCAAACTGTTAAGAAATTGAAATAACTCATGTTAAATTTGAACTTACAAACCTTGTGCAATTGCACCAACCAATTGAGTTAATAGGAAAAGTATATTTTTATTTTCTAAGCCTATTAACCTTTTTTAAAATTATAGGTTCTTACAAATTATATTTGAAAAAATGTGTGCTTTACTTCAATCAGGGGTACACTTTGCTTTGCTCCTTGGCATTAGGAGGTCTATGGGCTAAAGTGCGCGTGACGGTTTTAATAACGCTGATTTTTTTACAAAATTGATCCGATACTGTTATGGTACCATAGCTTTGCTATTTGAGATTTAAATAGTCTGTTTCCATGGTGATTGCTGCTTCTGCCATGATTGGGACAGTAGTCAATTTACATTTGCACTCTTTAAGTAATTGAAGATACTTGATTTTAACTAGAAACTGATACTTTTGTCACCAGATTGACATTGGTGAGATTGATAGATTTCTATATGTAATTTGTGTCTTGATGCATCGTATTGGATCTTTGCCATGTGCAGGACTGGTGGAGCATCTGGGAAGAAGAAATGAGGGAAGATCATAGCGTTTGAAATTTTGACTTCATAAAGTACCTGGAATGATTTTTGTAGCTCTGTTATGCTGATAGTTTTGGTTATGCATTTTACTAAGACCTCCATAAAGATGTAGAACTTTGTAATTTTTGAATCTTTTGTGATCACTGGAATTTCCATTGCATTCAGTACATGTTAATTAGCGGACTAGGATTGATCTCATTTATACAAATGTTTTGATTATGTGATTGAAGAACTTTTATGGCTATAGAAGGATTGCCATTCAACAACGTTAGTCTTAAATGTGAATGTCACATTTTGGTGCCATTTATTATCAACGTTAGTCTTAGATGCTAAGGCTTGTTGATGGCAAAGGTTTACTATGATGAATATCATTTAGTGAAGATAGGGAAGCGGATGCTGCCGTGTCCTGTGAAAGGGCTTCTCCTTATGTCTCAAGCTATAGTTTGATTTTGGTGTTTATGTTTCATTCATTTTGCCTATTCCACTTCTTTTTTAATAAAATAATTCTGTGTGCTGCATTAGGCATTAGTACAATATTATGCTCTTTTTCGGATTAGCTACAAGCCTACAATACCAGAGTTTTATATGTTTGGAGCCATGGATATGTATGTTTTTTGATTTTACTTGTGACTGATAAATCAGTGATGCTCTCCGTGTCTTGCTTTTTTGAAAGGCAACAAGCACTGTAAATCCTACAAAACAATTCCTACATGTTGCTTAGTAGATAAATTAAGTTGGATATGTGATTACACTAAGACTTGTTCAAAAGATGAAGTTTTCTCAATGTAGTACCCCATTGGACAAAAATGCTGGCTTCTGCAGCATGTCAAGAATGATGGGCAGTGAAATTGATCTAGTTCAGCCTAAGTATTAGGCCAGCTCTAATAAGTGTAGCTGAGAGGGCTGGGTCGAGCTGCAGGGGCAGCAAAATTTCTAACCATTATCCAAAAAAAAATGTGTAGTTGAGAGGCAGTTTGTGCAGAAACGGATTTGCTATGTCCTTGTGGGAAACCTATGATATGTTGCTCTACTTCTAGTATCCTAGTAACTTAAGGTTGATTACAGAGTCAACCTCATTTGACGTTTGCAATTTTTTGCCCCCTATGATGAAATGACACGGTAGAGTCATTTAAAATGGTTTGGTTATGTTCAAAGTAGAGCGATTAATGCATTAATGAGAAACAGACCAAAGCGAACTGAATAGAGTGAAAGTTTTTTTTTTTTTTTGAGAGAGAGAGTTTCATTTGTTTCCTTCTAATTTACTTTGATGTCATTCAATGGCAGAGGAGATGCTTGAATCAACAAAACCGAGGATGACTAGCAGCTTGGCTACTCTAGCTTCTACGTAATACATTCTTCAATCTCTTTTTCATATGTTGTTGTTTCTTTTTATGTGGCATGGTTTTTAACAGGTCTCATTTATCAAGAGCTGAGGAATTGAAAGGCAGCAGTGATGAGAGGCCTGCTCTATTTAGTGGCAACCCCTTTGAGTCAACAGTGATTGATCTAGCCAGTGGTTCAAAAACAGGTCTTCAGAATCAACGAGATGCAGAGCTAACAGCACCTATTTCCAAGACCAAGGAGTCTCTACCTTCTTAACCAAAAGAATAAATTATGAAAGTAGTGTGTGAATGTACAAAATTCTATAATAATCTTTATTTTCTGATGTGCTGTAGATGGAAGAAACCACCTTTATTTGGATAAGTTTGTGATATACTGTTGGGCTCTATAGTAAAATCTCTAGATCTTATACTTATAGTTGCCCCATCTCTCTCTCTCTCGTTTGCCAATGATGAGGTTAATTGAAATTCAGAGTTTGTAGTTTGCTTAAGTACTCCAGCATACATTTGGTAGATAAGTCAATTTCATTTTAGCATATATCTTTGACTTCTCATTTTCCAAGTGCCACTACATTTTAATCTCCTATGATGAGAGATCCACAATAGAATAAAATACATATAATAATCCTCAACCCAAAATAGTTTGCATGATCAAATACATCCAACTTATGACTTTTACTCTGTCCAAGTGCCACTAAATGTGGTTGATTACGAATGATGGAACATAAAATAGAAAATGGTAAAAGTAAGACAGAGAACTTTTACTCTGTTCATTTCACCCTGCATTACAAGCTGTGGTTCTAAAGCTCATTGTCATTTAATTATTAACATTTTAAAAAATAAAAATAAAAGGAATTTACATTGTGGCACTGAGTATGCACTTGGGGTTGTAAGGTTATTGTCTCTAAATTACTCTATTTGTAATTGTGTTGCTTGAATGTTTTTAGGGATGTTCGGCAAATTACAAAGCTTGTTTAGTTTGATACAAGCTGAACTGAAAATGAGACTATTAATCCAGTTTTTCTAGAATCAAAACTAGTTTTAGTTAACCGGCAGCTTGTGAAAATGTCAAATTTGTACGCATGTGAAAACACCAAAATTTAAAAATTTAATTTGGAGGGCATGATTTTTAAAGAACCACTTTGAAGATATGGGAATGCATTTAGTTCCCACTTTGAATAAGTTTTTTGAACAAAAGACTTACCAAACTAAAAAAAATTAAAACTAATTATGTTGATCTTGGCTGCCTGGCCTAGTTTTATGATTTGCTACATTCCTTTACTTATTGGTAATTGCTGCTGCCAGGGAGGCATACCTGAAAAAAGAAAATAGTGGAGGTTTTGTTGACTCAAATGAGGCTCACACTTATCATTATGGTCGAAATGCTAAACTCTCAATGACAAAATTATTTTGATAATTTTTTCAAAAGGACTGGGTTGTTCATTTTTGGTAAAATTGGTCAATCGTGCTTAATTTTTATTTTCTTTTTTATTGGTAATTCTTGTTATTGTGGAAACTTTTTGGGATGTTTATTTTATTTTAGATGGGTCCAAATGTAATAATAATTTTATGAAACAAAATTGCACAAAAATTTTAGTTGGGGTGGTTATACCCGTGTCGGACACAGACATTTAAGACACCTCCGCACACTTGGATCAAATGAAAATGCCTAAAAAATATAAAACCTAGTGTATTAGCCGTGATTGTTGACTATTTCATACTGGATCTTTAATTTCAATTCAAGTGTTTACTGAAAATTTTAAAATTGTCAACAATCTTTGGATTAGATTTTTTGCATAACTTGCTAATTGTACAGTCACCCTATTTCCAACCTTAGACACCACAATAAACACACAACTATGATTAAGTTGCAAATGTTGCATAAGAACAATTAGAGAGCACATAAGGTTATACATCTTCGGTTTTATAGTATATAAAAAAAAATAAAAATAAAAGAACCACTATATGTGACAAAAGAACTGTCAAATGTGATATTGGAACTGCACAATGTGATAATTAAACCATCAGATGTGAGAAAACAAATAAGAGAACCACCTAATGTGACAAAAGAATTGTCAAATGTGATGTTGGAACTATACAATGTGAGGATGAAATCATCAAATGTGAGAAAAAAGTAAGAGAACCACCAAATGTGAGAAAAGAACTATCACATGTGATGTTGAAACTGCACAATGTGAGGATAGAATCGTCAAATGTGAGAAAAAAGTAAAGGAACCACCAAATGTGAGAAAAAAACTGTCACATGTGGTGTTGGAACTGCACAATGTGAGGATGGAACCGTGGTGGAAAAGAGCTGTCACATATGATAGTGGAACTGCACAATGTGAGTATGGAGCCGTCAAATGTGAGAAAAAAGTAAGAGAACCACCAAATGTGAGAAAAGAATTGTTACATGTGGTGCTGAAACTGTACAATGTGAGAATGAAACCGTCAAATGTGAGAAAAAAGTAAGGGAATCACCAAATGTGAGAAAAAATTAAGGGAATCACCAAATGTGAGAAAAAAACTATCACATGTGGTGTTGGAACTGCATAATGTGAGGATGGAACCGTCAAATGTGAGAGAAAAAGTAAAGGAACCATCAAATGTGAGAAAAGAACTGTCACATGTGATGTTGGAACCGCACAATGTGAGGACGGAACCGTCAAATGTGAAAAAAAAAAGTAAGGGAGCCACCAAATATGAGAAAAAAACTGTCATATGTGATATTAAAATTGCACAATGTGAGGATAGAACCATCAAATGTGAGAAAAAAGTAAAGGAACCACCAAATATGAGAAAAGAACTGTCACATGTGATGTTGGAACTGCATAATGTGAGAATGAAATCGTCAAATGTGAGAAAAAAGTAAGGGAACCACCAAATGTGAGAAAAGAATTGTCACATGTGATATTGAAATTGCACAATGTGAGGATGGAACTATCAAGTGTGAAAAAAAAGTAAGAGAACCACCCAATGTGACAAAAGAACTGTCATATGTGATGTTGGAACTGCATAATGTGAGGATAGAACTGTCAAATGTGATCAAAAAAAGTAAGGGAGCCACCAAGTGTGAGAAAAGAACTGTCGTATGTGATATTAGAACTACACAATGTGAGGATGGAACCGTCAAATGTGAGAAAAAAATAAGGGAACTACTAAACATGAGAAAAGAACTGTTACATGTGATGTTGGAATTGTACAATGTGAGGATGAAACCGTCAAATGTGAGAAAAAGTAACCTAGTGTAGCAGGTTACCTACTAGTGGGTACCGTACCCCTCCTTTTTTTGGGATGGTATCGTAGAATTACTCATAATAATAATAACCTATCAACTCTCTGTCTTTTTACTTTTTCATCTTCTCGGTAGATATACAATAATGAAAATTAAAATTTTTTTTTATTCTCTTAACATTTTTTATCCTCCCAATTAAACAAAGCAAAGTTGAAAATAAGTTTAGGCAAGTCAAGTATTAAAATATAAAAAAGTTTCATTTATTTTGATTTTGAACATGAGCTCATTTTTAATTTTGTTAAACAAGTTCAAGCTTATTTACAAATTACATGATTAACTTTTTCTTTTTTGAACAATTAAAGCTTGTTAGCCCTTCTCAAATCCATACTAATAGGTAATAACCAAATTATTGTTGAAACAATATTAATAATCCACTCAACAATTGTCCCTTAAATCTAAAGGGGTTTCATAGTTATACCTTCTCTAGGTCTACCTATTTGGGCTATAGTCTACAGATACATCCAACAACAAGGTGCACATTACAGAAAACAGCAGACTGCTCTTTCTGCTTTATACTTACAAAACAAAAATTCAAATATGAAATATGGGTCACTAGTCACTTTAGTCAGTACCAGTACTATTTAAATCATTAAATGGACTGTGAGATTGGGTAATTTAGACAGTATCATTTAATTTAGGCAATCATATTTAAATTCAAATATGATTGCGCATTATTCCTTAAAAAAAAATGATTGTGCATTATGAACTGTACTTAGACATTCTTTGGTATCCGTTAAACTGGGTGAGAACACTTTTATTTTTTTAATCGGGAATGATCTACCAGAATCTTCGAACCTTTTTGAACCAACTCTCCAGTTCCACCAGCGAGCCCCAAGGTTCACGAACGGGCTATTGGGAAAAAATCCTAAATCTCCTCAATGATTATGGGTGAATTAAAATAAATGATTGCCAAGCAATAAAGATTTATATGAAAACAAAAATTTTAGCAAATACCAATAAAAAAACAACAATACATAACATCAAATCTCATTTGAAAAAACTCTTCAGTGTTGAGGGAAAAATCACGGGATGACTCCAAAAAATATCCCCTATAAAAATAGATATTACAACTCTCAAGTTTATGCAAAACATGAGTCCACACTAAATTGGAGAGACAACAAATAAATCTTAAGGAGTGAATATAATTTCTTCACAAAACCTAGTAGCATGATCTTCTTTTGAACATTCCAACGCTCTTTGGTTGTAGCACTCAAACCTCTAAGAGAACTCTATTAATTTATCTTTCTTATGTGTAGTTTGAGCAAAGAAAAATGTCTCTTTTTATTTTTCACTCTCTTACACTCTCACTATGTATCTCTCTATTTAATACTGCACCTCTCTCAGTATGTTTCTCTCATAGCTTCAGACTCACTCACTGGAAGCTCTCAAGCTCTTTGTCCATGTGTGTGTCTCTCTTTTTCTTCAATTATCACTTAAGCTCTCACATCAAATGTTCTTAATGCTAAAATTTTTAGCATTGATGAACAATATGTTGTTCCTAAGAGCAATAATTGATAAATAAATAATATTCAAATGTCAATTCATGAATGCTTTTAAGATGACGCAATTGAGATGATATATGCTATCTACGGAATTTTCAGTGTAATAGACTATGAACATTATGCGTACTGCCCCTAAAATACAACAACTCAGCCACCTTATGGATTATCTTTAGTTACAAGTCTACATAGCTTGTAGAATTAGAAGCTCTTAAAATAGTACTTTTAAATATATATACCTTCAAGAAGCTCACCAAAGCCTTCAAATGCAGCACTTAAGGTTTTCTCAGATGTGTTGTCGATAATTCCTTACCTAATTTATCATTCTCCTACATGAACTTGGAGATTCCGCCATCTTGATCTGGTGCCATACTTTCAACACTACTTCACTCAACATCATAAAATGCATGATGTGATCAATGTCTTAAAATTCGTGTTCGCACATGCACTTACAGCATTCACATGCCATGCATACATTTACCTTACCCTTGAGAAGGTCACTTAGAGCACTTGCAGCAGTGGAGCCATATTGCTATATTGCTAAAATTTAGCTCCACAAACACAAAACACACGCTGCAGCAGTGGTGGCAAATCTAAATATTTTAGATGTTCAGCTACAGTACACATCTATATATAGATGTGTACTGTAGCTGAAGCAAAAAAAAAAAAATTATTTTTTTATTCGGCCGGTTAAATAAAATAATAACAAATCTCTCTCATCTCTCATCTCTCTCAGTCGCTCTTTCATCTCTCTCTCAAAACTCTCTCATCTGTCTCTCTCAGTCACTCTCTCATCGCCGATCGCCGATCGCCGCCGATCGCCTCATCTCATCTCACGCCGCCGATCGCCTCATGCAGCCTCACGCCGCCGATCGCATCATCTCATCTCACGCCACCGTCGATCCTCGCCGCCAGACCCAGACTCACACCACCGTCGATCCTCGCAGCCAGACCCAGACCCACGCCGTCGATCCTCGCTGCCAGACCCACGCCGTCGATCCTCGCCGCCAGACCCACGCCGTCGATCCACATCGATCCACATCAATCCATGCCGTCGATCCACCGGGAATGATGTTTGATTTTTTTTTTTCTTCTATGGGTTTGATGGCTGTAGTTGTGGGATGATGTTTGATTTTTTTTTTTCTTCTATGGGTTTAATGGCTGTGGTGGTGGAATGATGTTTGATTTTTTTTTTTTCTTCCGTGGGTTTGATGGCTGTGGTGGTGGCGATGGTGGTTGTTGTGGCTATGGTTTGGTGGTACGGTGTTTGATTTAAAAAAAAAAAGGACACCCGAACCACCGAGTGGTGGTGGATTGATGACTATGATGGTTGTTTGGGGATTTATTTTGTTTGTGGACTTGGTTGTGTCTGTATTGGTGGTGGTGGTGGAAGTGGTGGCTGTGGCTGATTGTAGAGGAGGTTGTGGTTGGTACTGGGAGGTTTTTTGGGTTGTGAGATATATTATTTTATTGTAGGAGAATATTATTTTATTATGATGTTTATATTATTATATTGTGTTGATAGTTAAAATAGATTCACTGCTGCAGCAGGTGTGTAGGTATAATAGATAAAGTAACTTTTAGTGGAGCTAAAAAGCTAAATTTTTAGCTCCACTGCTGCGAATGCTCAATCCAAGACACCTAAAACTTACTTCATTTGGGTTTGTAAACTTAAAAAAATTTGCAACCTTGCTACGGTAAGGTTGCATATATGAAAAAAAAAAAAAAAAAAACATATTTTGCATCTTGAAATACTACTTTATCTATTTTACTAATTTATTTTACAACTCACCATACACTCCAATTTTAATTTTTTACATATAACACAATAAAAAAAATATAAACTACCTAATAAAAAAAAAAAAAAAAACTCTTTTTCTCTTTACACACAACCACAAGAATAAAAGAAAAAAAAATTTCTCTACAACCTATGAACAGTAAGGTTGCATTATTTTTTGAAGTATACAAACTTGGATAGAATGGATTTTGGGTGTTTTGTGTTGTAAAATAGCAATTAGGGGGTGTTTATACCCCCAATGCTAATGGTATTGTTCATAGGTTGTAAAGAAAAATAATAATATTTTAATCTTTTGGTTGTATGTAAAGAGAAAAAGAGAGTGGGAGGAGAGTATTTTTTATTATTTTATTAGGTAGTTTATATTATTTTATTGGGTTGTACATAAAAATAAAAATTAAGATGTTGGGTGAGTTGTAAAATGAATTAGTAAAATAGATAAAGTAGTGTTAGAGAATACACGCCAAATAAGTGTTTTTTTTGGTTGACATCTTCGAATACTAGTGATCTAAAAATAAAAGCTGTCCAATGATAGATTTTGACTATAAAAAAAAAAGGTTAAAAGGTTAAAAGGTATGAATATTAAATCAATTAAATAAGCAATTAATCAATATTTAGAATATTGTATTTTATATAAAAATTATAATATTCCAACACAGTAGAATTTTTTTTGAAAATAATTACAACATGCTGCTAACTCCGTAGTTCGAACTTTTTTCCTCCTAGACCTCCAAACACTTTGTATATGGGAAGTTACCAATTCAGCTATAAAGCCTTTGGCAACATAGTAGAATTCTATCTTGGAATGATACTGTTCAATTGCCATTTTTTTTATTCATTTTTTATTCATCTTCTCTCTCTTATCAAACAAAATATTTCCTCATTCTTTCTCTCAGCCACTCATTATTTTCAGCCTTACTCTCTCTAAGTCTTGTTGTCCT
Source organism: Quercus suber (assembly GCF_002906115.3). Taxonomy (NCBI): domain Eukaryota; kingdom Viridiplantae; phylum Streptophyta; class Magnoliopsida; order Fagales; family Fagaceae; genus Quercus; species Quercus suber. Next base: position 477,793 of record NW_027069726.1, on the reverse strand, counting down.
CTTCCACCTTTGTGAGCTAACACTCTCAATCCTCTCTACCATTTTTATCACACAAATTCTAGCATCACTCATTTTTGTGTCTAACTCCCTCACCCAGTTTCTTCTTTTTATCACCATCTCCGTCACCAAATTTTTTTCCCCTCCATCTCCCTCACCGATGGGAACAAATAATAAAGAAAAAAAATATTTAAAAATTGTAAAAAAAATATTTAAATAAAATGGTAAAAGAATAGAATATCATATAAGAGCATTGGAGCACTCTCATCAGGTGTGTCAAATGCCAAATATTTGGCATTTGACACACCAAACACCAAAAACCCACCATCATCAGACGTTCCAAATTCCATAAAATTTGGCATGGAGCTACAGTATGCTCTCAAATATGAGAGCGTACGGTCAAGAATGCCAAAATTTTATATGCTTATTTTATTTACTTTTCCTCTCTCTCTCTCTCCTCCCAACACAGACAACAACTTCAGAGTCTCCCAAGCGCGCCCCAAGCTCTAGACTCCGCCACTGTGCTCTCTGGTGACCACTTCAAGCTCACTTCAACTCCGGCCTCGTCCCTTCCGTCGTCGAGCGCCTCGGTGACGCCAAATAGCCCGTCCGCGACACCGCCCGGCGGTTCCTCCCCACGCTCAAGCAACTCTGTTTGATTTGGGATGGGTTTGATGAGTCTCCCACCTTCGACGCATCACTTCCACGCCATCTCCCTCTAGCCATGGTTTTTCTGTGTTTTTTTTTTTTTTTTTTTTTTTTTTTTTTTTTTTTTTTTTTGCTGTGGTTTGATGGGTGGGTTGGATGGGCTCTGTTTGATTTGGGATGGGTTTGATGGGTCTCCCACCTCCACGCATCACTTCCACGCCGATCTCCCTCTAGCCATGGTTTTTCTATGTTTTTTTTTTTTTTTTTTTTGGCTGTGGTTTGATGGGTGGGTTCAGATGGGCAGTGGTGGTGTGCTGCTATGGGCAGTGGTGGTGGTGTTATGCTGATTTTGGTGGTTTGGTTGATTGGTTGATTTTGGGTTTTGGGTTTTGGTTATGGTTGTCGGCGGTGGTGGATTGTGGTGGTTGTAGGGGTGAGCTATTATGGACAGTGGTCGTGGTGTTGTGCTTTGGGCGGCGGTGGTGGTGGTGGGCTGTGTAATATATATTACTGTTTGAAGTTTTTTTTTAATGATATTTTAATGTGTTGTATATATTATTTTAATGTTTAGAACTAAAAAATAGAATACCTGATAAATGACATGTTGTAAAATGATGTGCTAAAATGATAAAGTAGGTGTTTGATGTGTCAAAATGTCATTTTTTATAGAACAGCTGATGGGAATACTCTAATGAGACTATCACCTGAATATCCTGTGAGGGGGTTTAACTTAAGTCTCTTATTATCTTTGTCAAATGAAAAATTATTTATTAATCAATTTCCAATCCAATTTTTTACACCAAATTGGACTCGAGTATAAAACTTAGTAACAATTCCTTATAAGTGTTTTTCATTAGGTTCCTAACTAAATTCAAATATATGATTGCATTGATCAATGAATGACAAAATAAAATTATCCTTTCTAATTAAGGAAATTTAAATAAATCAAATATGTCCTTTTTTACATGATAATACAACAAATAAGCCTATGGATTGACTTAAAATTTTTAACTATAGTTGACGCAACTTGTTATGATTGATCGATGCATAATAAATTTGACAGACCAATATCTATGGTGAACTTATGTAAAGGTGATGTTACTCTAATTATAATTTGTCATCTTAATAAGATATGAAAAAGTTGTATTTAACGTGGTACGAATTTCATTTTTTTTTCAATGACTTTCGAGTTTATATCTTATTTTTGTATTAAATGACTTATTTTTATTAGTGTGTAATACAACATCCCTAAATTTCGGGAGTATCGAATAATTGCTTCCTTGCGTTGCTCTAATAAAACTTCTTTTGATTGATAATTTGATAGTTATATCTTACAACAAAAGAAAGTGAATTTATTTCGTTTATAAAAGAGAGCAAGTAACGTCGACTTGATCCTATAAGGATTTGGCGCCCAGTAAATTTTTGTATACAAATCAACAAAGTCTCTTGACGTATAAATGACGTATGGATTACATGCTAGAGTGGGTGAGGCTTTGACATAGAGCTTCAGTAAAGTTATGGACCATCGAATCATATTAAGTGCAGAGACAGAAGATGGTCACTATTCACTTCACTAGGCAAATCTGGTATTTACTGACATCGAAGAAGTGTGGTTGTTCTTGGATCTCTCATGTTAGGGTTGACTATATACTCATAATTCATGGATGATTGAGATTGAGATTGAGAGGCCATAATTTCATGGAGCATAACAGAGGTGTGTATTTTTAAGTAGGTTGCTGGTTCCTGTCACCTAAAATAAGTTTCATCTTATTTGAGTGGCCAGCAAGTGTTTGCGAAAAATGTCCCCAAACATGCATTTTTCTGCATTCTTTTTGTTTGTTTCCCTATAGAAATCAATTGTTATGACCTGCTAATATATAATATGCTATCTTATTAGCCCACCCAAAAAAAAAAAAAAAAAATCAGGGCCTCAGTTTGAAAAAGTATTATTAGCAATTGTTGATGAGTAACAATGTTGCCGCTTATATGCAGTAATCTTAATTTGGTTAAGACTTAATTTATACATATCAAAGGTGTCTTAGCCTAAAAAAAAAAAAAAAAAAATCAGGGCCTCAGTTTGAAAAAGTATTATTAGCAATTGTTGATGAGTAACAATGTTGCCGCTTATATGCAGTAATCTTAATTTGGTTAAGACTTAATTTATACATATCAAAGGTGTCTTAGCCATTGGTTACATTATTCCACTCATGTCTGCTAGACACCTAAAATACCCAATGGACTGATGTTGTAATGGATTAAATCGGTGACTTTGAGATTTAAAATGCCCCAGATTGACTAATGAGACTATCACCTGACTACCTTGTGAGAGGGTTTAACTTAAGTCTCTTATTATCTTTGCCAAATGAAAAATTATTTATTAATCAATTTCCTATCCAATTTTTTACACCAAATTAGACTCGAGTATAAAACTTAGTAACAATTCCTTATACGTGTTTTTCATTAGGTTCCTAACTAAATTCAAACATATGATTGCATTGATCAATGAATGACAAAATAACGTTATCCTTTCTAATTAAGGAAATTTAAATTTAATGCAATTATTTATTTCAATTTAATTGAGAAATATATTATACCTAAAGAACTATACTTAAGTTTTAGCTTTCGAATGATGCGATTTGTAAAAGCAATAAGTAAGCTTTCACAGTTTGTGCGCAATAAACACTAGTCTTTTGAGTATATCTACTCTTTGAAAAAAACTTTATTCTTTGGCAATGATTTGCTCATTGTAATGCACAAATATTCAACTTGCAGCATTAATAGACGTTTCTGGGTCAGCAAGTTTAATTTTGGGTTTCAACTTTTATAGTTAATTCTCTCCCATGTGCAAAAATGGTAAGAGTCATTGATTAGGAAGTAAGAATTGGTGTCTATATGGCCACGATTATAATGTGCTACTACTAGCTAGCTAGGAATTGTGCAAGTGGTATATTTTTAGAGACGTGTGTAGAACACATTCCAAACTCCAAACACAAATGGATACAGACAACGCCGTGTAGCCGCAACCATGTGAAGAAAATGTAGATGCCCAGAGGAGGGACAGCATTTTTTTTTTCACTGCGTGATTGAGTTCCCTGCTAGCTATCGTGGAACGGTCAAAGCTACGTTCTTTGAGTTGTCACTTGTTGATTAAAGAAACCAAGAAGCCAGAAGAGCATAACGACAATGAAAGCTGATCTTGCTGTGCCTGAAACTTTTGAATTTTGTTTTCATCATTTGTTTGGCTACTGAAGAATTAATTTACGGAGCTGTGCATGGTATAGAAATGGTTTTGCAAATTGCAAAAGTCGGTTGAGAGAACAAAATACAAACACTACTCGGACAAGCAATCAATTAACCTTTTTGGCATTGTCGTAAGCAAAGACGGAACTGAGAACTTTTGTTTGAAAGGTCGAAATATGAAATTGAGACATTAATCAAAACCACACACGTATATATACAAAATTATCAACTTTGATGTATATATATTTATTAAATTTTTAGAACTTATTATTTTTTAAATTCTACCAAGTACACAAAAAATGTCTAGTTTGAAAATAAATATGCATAAAAATATTTATAAAAAAGAAACTTATTATCTCTTATAAAGGTTATATTTGATGAAAATATTTCTTAAAATAAAATTCATATGCTATCATGCATCTCCAAATAAAAATTCTTAACAGTTTTAATTTCAATATAAATTAATTATCAAATTGTCTTTCGATGTGAATAACAAAATACAACGGAATAGATGAAGTCTTCAAAACAAAGAATAGCCCAAAACAATATAGAGCAAATTTGTTTCTATAACCATTTTGAGAAAATAAAAAGCAAGAAGTAAGGCCTGTATATAGTAAAATTCGCCATATTCCTAACATCACTCTTAAGTTAAAATTAAAAAAACATGGACCTAAATTTATGCACCAACTAAGGGTTTGCTTGAGATCCACTTATTTTGTTGAAACTAAAAACTTTTTACTGAAAGTATTGTAATTAAAAGTAAAAGTTAGCTAAAATAGTACAATGAAACCCATAAATAGTATCAAAAAGTGCAGTGGGGCATATGAATAGTAGCAAAAATAAGCTGAATAGTAAAATAAGCTGACTTTTTAATTTGGAGCCAAATGCACATCATCTGTTTGGGATTCGCCTATTTTGCTGAAACTGAATTTTTTTTGCTGAAAGTACCATAGATAAAAGTAAAAGTTAGCTAAAATAGTACAATGAGACCCATGATTAATATCAAAAAGTGCAGTGTGACCTATGAATAGTAGCAAAAATAAGTTGAATAGTAAAATAAGCTGGCTTTTTAATTTGGAGCCAAATGCACATGGTCTGTTTGATACCATAGATAAAGGTAAAAGTTAGTTGAAATAGTATAATGAGATTCATAAATAGTACCAAAAAGTGCAGTGGAACTCATGAATAGTAGCAAAAATAAGCTAAATAGAAAAATAAATTGGCAAAAATAATTTTTGCCAAACAAACACTTAGTAAAAAGTTTTTAGTTTTAATAAAATAAATGAATCCCAAATAGACCCTAAGTTCTTTGGGTTGAAATAATTTCCCTCACCCAAACATTTCAGAGTCATATAATAAAAGTACTTCATGCTATACATTTAACTTTAAAAAAAAAAAATGTACATTTACATCCAACCATTACAATGAGGCTACTCAAACGAATCTAGACCTCTTGTTTGAGCTGTCATTTTTAAACTAAATCCCAATATTCCATCACACTAATATGTCATTATTGATAAGGAAAATTTGGATTCATTTTTTTAGTTGAAAAGTTCTCAAATTTTAAGCAGTTAACTAATTTTTAGACATGTATGATTCTTTGGACTACACCATTCTAATTAGAAAAATTAATTGATGAAAATGATTAAAAAGCAAACATTATTTTATATAATTGGTAGATGCAATAATTCTTTCATATAATATATATGAAAGAAATATTTTATATTTCCAATAGATAAAATTTCATCTTATAACAAAAGCAAATCTTACCTACAAGATTAAATCACCACTGAAACTTTGTAATTTGAGTGGCACAATTAAAGTATCGTGTGAATTCAATCCACCACAAAATTCTCTCTCTCTCTCTCTCTCTCTTTTTGTCTCTCAATTGAAAAAAAAGATTACATATACATAGTCAATAGAAGTTCATCTCATAATTAAGAGGAAAACCCTACCTTCAAAATCACCACCGAAATTTTATAATTTGAATGATACAATTAGGGTATCGTATGAGTTCAATCCACCACTAAATATAGTACCAATTAAAAAACACAAAAAAACGTGGAAAATTGGATCAAAACTTTAACAATAATTTTAAATTCTAATCCAAATTATTAGTGTGCTGGCATAGAAATTTGTGGACTAACAAAATGGCAGGTTCAAAGATTGAAAGAATTATGCCAAGACTCAAGAGTCACAAGTCAAAAATAACAGACCCCACTTGCGATGCCATTTTCATTCTACAGTAAGAGAGTGCGTTCACTCAATGATTGTCCTCATAATGCACTAACTCCATCTATAAGGATCTATTTGGATACAACTTATTGTTACTGAAAATTGATTATTGTTAAAAATAATGTAGTAAAATAATTTTTAAATGTGTAAATAGTAGCATGAGACTCATTTTTAATATTTTTTTCTGAATAAAGTAGCTGTGAGTCTCATGAACCGTACATAAACAGTATCAAAACAGTATATGAACAGTGTTTTTTGTCTCATAATTATGCGGACTAATCATTTTTTTATTGAGTAATCACAATCACACCGGTCAACAAATCTTGCAATTACACGCGAACTGTTCTAATAACAAAGGAGTAAAAGTCTCACTCAGCAGCCAAGCTTCCAAACGTGATAAGATGTCCCCTTCTACCGGGTCAACCCGATACCTCCAAACCCATAAAGAGGACCCACCATTTGCATTATTGAGACCACGTGTCCCAAATGCTGACGCAATAAATATTAGGTTTGGGTTTGACACTGAAACAATTAATGGTAGCAGGATAAAAGAGACAAAAACTAGCACAGGAACCATGCCAAGATTTTCAATAAAGCAAAAACCTTTTATTTTCGTGGTCCCAACTAGCAATTTTGTCGCCTCTACACATTGACACGTGCCTATCCCCTTTAGTTGGTCAAAGTCTTATTACCACAACCCACATGCAAAATATTACTTTATTTTTACGTGAAAAGACAGTTAGCTATACAGGTGGCATGGACACGTGTCACCCTCACAAGCTCCGGCAGGTGTCTCCGGCGTTGTCGTCGCCGGCATCTTAGACTCAGTGTCGGGATCAATGAAACCACTCTTAATTTGCTTTATGATGATTCATATCAATAATCTATGACTGTCCTGTTGATCATTTTAGTATTTAATTGTTTTTTTTGGTCTTTTTCTCTTGGATTATTTTTTACAACCTTCCCCTTTTAGATAAAAAATTTCCCAATTGAGGAAGGGAAAAAAGAAAGATTGCTTATTAGTATATGGAGAACATTTAGAAGAAATATATATAGTTCTTGTGACTCGTATTTAATGCTTTTTTTTTGTGAAAGACAATATTGTCGTTCATATAATTTACTTGTGTTTTTGTCAATTTATTTGACTTAAGAGCAATACAACTTGACAAGATTGTGTCTAATAATGTAATCTAAATATTATTTAAAAAAAAAAAGAAAGACAGTAGAGGGGAAAAAATGATACTAGTACAATGACACATCAATAATGGAAACTTCTGATTGATTGAGTGAAAAACACAAAGACTAGATCTTACTTCATGATACAGTAAGCTTAAGCAAATGGGAACAGATTGATTATTAATTAAGAAAGTTTACACGTATAAACACCATCAAATCCAAATCCCAGAAAACAGGAACAACGTTTGGTTTGGGCAACAATAACAGCAACAGCAACATCAACATCAACATCAACAAACCAAATCTGAGTTGCAAAATCATTTTTGATTAGGATACATTACATGAATTCATTGACATCCAATAAATCTTGTATTTCAAATTTCAACATGTTGCTGCAGTAGCTTTCCCTCTCATCTTCAGTGCTGCTGCTATTGATGTATGTTGAATTTGAATTCAATGGTGTTGGGCTCGATGAAGGCGTTGATAAAACCGACGCGAAGCTGAAATTCTGGTTGCTGTTGTTGGATTGGAAAGTTGATGTTTCAGAAGGATCCACGAAAGTTTGATCAGAACAATAATAATTGTAACTTGGTAGGGGAGCATAGTCTTCATCAGTAAAATTGGAAGGCATCCCATTGGTTTGCCACTCAGTTAGTTGACAATTTGAGGAGCTGAAATTGTTGAAATTTGATGGGAATTGGTCCACATTGGAGTCCACGAGTTGGGGCTGTGCTTCATTATGAAATGGAACACAAGCGGTACTCAATGTGGTGCAAGTAGTTGGATCAATATTTTCTTGAATAGGGGCATGAACTTGATTAGATTGGACCTGGACAAGCTGTGGAATTTGGTTTTGGCAAAGCTGGTTTTCTTGAAGATTTTGAAGAAGTAAGTTTGGGTTTTGATCACGTTGGGATGACATGATAGATGATGCGAGCCTTAAAAGTTCTGGATTGACAAAGGGTTCGACCCCAAACAACCTTGAGATGTTGTTCATTTGAGATGGGTTATAGAGTGATGAACTTAGGATTGAGGAAATGTCAAGAAGATCAAGGCGTGGGCTATGAGTTACTGGGTCAATTCCCATTCGAAGAAGCCTCTTTCTAATGTGTGTGTTCCAATAGTTCTTGATTTCATTGTCTGTTCTTCCGGGCAAGCGAGCAGCAATTGCAGACCACCTATGAACAAACAAAAGAGTAAGAACATAAGAAACTGTTTTATCTGAATCATGAAACGAATCTATTTCAAATGACACATACGTCAAAGTACTACCAAACTTTAAAAAATATGTATATTTTGTCAAAAAAAAAAAAGACTTACTTGTTGCCCAAAATACTATGTAGCTGAATAATTGTTTCCTCTTCTTCAAAAGCAAATCTGCCCCTCTTGATATCGGGTCTCAAATAGTTAGTCCAACGAAGACGGCAACTCTTTCCACACCTTTGAAGTCCTACACAATTGAAAATTTAGAAAACTCCCCATTAGCATAATGTGCACAAAGAGCCTACAATTCAACCATGCAAAGCAAAAAAAGAATCAATAACACAAAGCATACCAGCATTCTTTGGAAGGGTCCTCCAATTCCCATATCCATGTTTCTGAATATAATCAATGAGTTTCTGATCCTCCTCCGGTGTCCATGGTCCTTTCTTAAGGCCATTTTTGTCACAACATGGTGCTCTTCCCATGGCTAATTAATTAGCTAGCTAATAGTATAGTCCTCTAGAAAGTATAACTTTGTTTTTGAGGTATATTATTGTGTAATAAGGAAGAAAAGATATGGAGGGAGAGAGAGGCAGAGTTAGAGCAAACAAAATTGAAGAGAAGGGCTGCAGGGTCCGTATGAATACGTACTTATATAAATAGCAAGGGGAAGAAAGCACAGGAAACATTAAGAAGTCAAAAGGATTCGGTGCCGTCCTCTGTTTATCACTATGTCGACGTGTCCTCTCTCATTGAAGAAAATTTGTCATCAAAGTCCAGTCTCTCTCTCTCTCTCTCTCTCTCTCTCTCTCATTTTGGTTGTACTAAAAGACTAAAATGATTTTACACAATTTCTCAATTTCATTTCTTTCTCTTTCATTTTACCTATCGTTTTCCGGCGGCAGTGACAACTCCTAGCTTTATGGATTCATATTAGCTGTCACCAACTATTTAATGCCACGTAAAACCCGTTTCCAAGACCATGTTACAGGGTCTCCACGGCGTTGCTTTCTTCCATGCATGGCTCCATGCTACAAGCTAAGCTAGCAGCTACCTTGATCGGCTTGCTAACCTTCTAGATCAATTTCATTTGAGTTTTGTCTTAGGATTGGGTTGCGTCTTGTGTTCTGATGCATTGGATGTCCAAACTTAACTACGTATCAATTTTTATATTTGAAAAATTTTATGACTATAAATAATTTCACACTTATTTTTATAACTATTACATATAATTGATTTTAAGTGGTGGGAAAAAAATTGTAGATCTATATAAAAGTAATAAATAGCTAATTATAGTCTACTATATAAGATGATTGTGAAAATGAGTGTGAAATTAATTATGGTCCAAGAATCACTCTTTATATGCAAAGCACTGGACGTAAACTTTAGTTAGTGAGTGAGGCTTTGGTTTACAACTTTACGGTGATCAACCCCGTCACTTATAAATGTTTTTTTCTCACTTGGTTGTTGGGCTTAATGGTGATGTTTTTCTTTTTGCTAAACTAGTGGTGATATTGCTACTACAACTACTGTGCAACAATTTGGGAGACATCTTCCCTACAAATGTCAGTGCGTTGGATGAGCATACAATTGAGCTTATAGATACTAATTTCAAAATTGTTCATGATTGTACTAATGTAGCAATTAGCTTGGTTATAGTATCTGTATGGCTGTGACATGCCTAAAGGTATATTGAATCTTCACTTAGGCTAAAGTATAGTCACCCTTGATATACTCATAAAACATGATAGTGATTAAAAAGAAATATTTTCTTTGACAGAGGTTTGATCAAAATAAATTCTTAAAATTACCCATGTGTCTTTCTTTTTGGTGTTTTGTCAAAGTTGCATTAACACTTACGGTTTTTACAAACTCAACAAAATGAATAAGATTCGCAATTTTAAATCCCTGTCAACTATATGACTTTATTTTTTTTCGACATGCATATCAATATTTGATAGACATAAGAGCATTGATTGGATTTATTTTACTTTGAAAATCTGTTGCAACGTTTCATATTAGCCTTTTATTTATCTTAACCACGTAAGGAAATAATCAATAAAGGAGGAGCTTATGTTGCATGGCCATAAAGATAATTTTTTATACAATATTTTAAAATAAATTTATATGATGCCCGTGCATCACACGGGACATTAGCTAGTTACAAGTGAGCCTCGCTAGTACTTACAAAGGTTAGGGCCTTTTGTAAGTCTTGTTTTTTTACTCTGTCCTTTCTAATTTCTTATGTCTTACACCTATATTATATTTTAAAAAAAATAAAAATAAAAAATAAAAAGCGCTTTGGGTTCTTATTTTATTTAAAGACAAATGTACCCTTTTCAAAGCCAGCTAATTACGGGATTGCCAATATTTGTTTGTTCTAGAAGGGTAATTTTTGCGTCTTTTCGTGTTCATTTTGGAAGTCATTTTCGCAAACTACTTATGATATGAGCATTTAATAATTAATACATGAAGCCAATAATAGAGCTCGGGGTTTGTCGACAAATAGGAACATTTATGATGCGGAGATGGTGATAAAGAGGGGCTCTCCAATAAAATTCAAGATTAGGTTCTTCAATTTTGAGTTTCTTACTAAATTGTGTTTTACACTTTCTTTTGAAAAATGCCAGAGATATAAACCTTTTTACAAAAACTTTACAAACTATTGATGTAGTGTGTGATTATTAGTAAAAAAAAAAAAAATGACGTTATTAGTGGACCCAGATGATGATAATCAATAAATAGTTAGCCACAATAATAGTTTGTAAAAATATTATAAAATAGGGTTAAGTAACTATTGTTATTTTTTGAAATATGCCATAGATAGGAATATTAGTAAGGATCCGGGTGTTCTTAGGACATCTATTAATAGACCATTTTAGAAAATTTTTATAGAAAATATAAAAAGTTGTCAAAAAAATCAATTATTTTTTTCCATAAAAAATTTCTAAAAATATTTCCCACACTAATGTACTTTAAGGCATTTGTTAATTTTTCCCTATTATTAATTATTACATTGTTGAAAGAGGTTTGTTTCATTATTTTGGTAAATTAGGATGGAGTTTCAAGGTTTAGTCAACACTGAAACAATGTAATCATGGAAAAGATGGTGTTTTGCGTGAATATGAACGAAACAACAAGAGGAATCTCATATGGTTTATATAGTCCACCCCAACTTTGACGTTTTTGATAGCCACATTATGCATGCATTTGGATTCGGCATTTTGCTCAATTCGTGCATTTTAAGATTTTTTAATGGGTTTCATGGGTACTGTTCACGGACCACTAAGAATTGAAAAATGCGCATACCCGTACATTTTTGGGTCCCATGGCACTATGCCACTATTCACACTTTTAAAATTATTTTATTAATGTATTTTCAGTAATAAGTTTTCAGTCTTCAATAAATAAGTGGTATCTAAACAGTTTTCAGTCTTCAATAAATAAGTGGTATCTAAACAGATCTTATACAATGCAACTTAAATAAAAGTTTTTTTTTTTAATAATAAAAAAAGATAAAGAAAAATTCAATAGTGGAAGAAAGGAAATTTAAACCATTGCATTTTTGTTTGAAATACAAAAAGTGTCAATTAAGCTATCAAACTCTTGGCAAAAACCCTCTTTTTTTTTTTCTTTTTTTTGAGAACTTGGTGACAACTTAAATTAAAGTTATTTCTCAAAAAAAAAAAAAAAAAGGAGAAAAAGAAAGCTAAAGCGTAAGTGACTTGGTTGATGTGTTTAAAGTTTGGGATAATTACACTTTATTACTCTAAACTGTACCCCAATTACACTTTGTACTCTAAACTTTTAGAATTCACGATTAGCACCCTAAACTATGACCTATGTTACACTTTGCACACTGCCATTAAATTATACCATTATCTTGGATGGAAAACCAAAGTTTAGGGTGCGAAGTGTAAATGAGAGTATAGTTTACAGTGATAAAGTGTAATTTTTCATTTGTTTGTAAGGTATTGAGAAGATAAACAGTTAGGTCTTTTTGCATGATATCATCCAAGGAAATGACAGAATTGATGACGATGTGCAAAATGTAATATGAGCTATAGTTTAGGGTGCTAATTGTGCATTCTAAAAATTTAAGATGTAAAGTGTAATTTAAAGTATAGTTTAAGGCAATAAAGCGAATTTTCTTTTTCTTCTAGTTGTGGAATCTTATTTCGAAGGGTTCAATATATTTTGCCGCAAAGCATTTTTCCTCTCCCTCTTTCTTTTTCTCCCCACCCTCAACATTAATTGGAAGTTGGAATTTGATTTGCTGTGGGGAAAATTTGTCAAGACTACAACTTTCATTGACTTTTGAAAAACTAATTGATGCTCTTATATACGTAGTCCTGCTTTTGAATTTGCCTGTAGACTATAAGGGATATGGATAATTCTAGCTCTCTCCCAAATTGATATTTGGTGATAGATATATATATATTGAACAGAAAGTGAGCCGAAAACTTAAAGCAATTTTATCCCCACTCCCTTAAATAATTCAATCATTCCCAGACCATACTTCTTTGATTCTTTCCTTCAACCACAGTTCGCACCTAAAAAAACACACAAAAACACAAAACCAGAAACAAAAACAAAAACAAAGTCCAATAATGTCATTTTTAATTATCCAGAATTCCAAACAAATGCTTTGAATTCAAGCCAAACTCGGTGATGATTTCACTCTAATAACTTATTGAGCAATTTCCTAACGAAAACAAGACATTAAAAAATCATACCCTGTACGAATAATTAAATACTAGTCAAACAAAAATGGCATGGACGTTGGATTCTTTTTTTTTTTTTTTTTTTTTGATAAGATGGATGTTGGATTCCAAACACGTCAAGAACGTGAAGGACCTGTTTTAAATTTGATGAGAAATGAACAGACATATGAGACGTCAGATCATATGAAGTGTAGATTGCTAAGGAGAGTGGTTTTTCGATGGTGTGCCCACTTTCGGAGTGTGTTATACGAAGACACGTATAGTGTTTAAGTCTTGGGAAAGTCACAATTAATTAAAATTAACCAAAAAATTAAATTAATTAATTAACTATGCACAAAGCAAATATAGGATCGTACAGGGAGAGATCGTCATGCGACTCATGCATGCAAAATATATATATATATATATATATTTTTTTTTTGCAATTAATATCCGAACTATAAATATATAAATAATAAATGGCATTGCTTACGCACCTGAGCTGTGTAGAGAGAGATAGAGAGAGAGAGAGAGAGAGAGATCATCTCTTTGAGCCGACATGGGTGATGGGTCGGCTTAGAGGCTGACTTTTTTGAACCCTCTATATATTTTTTAATAAAAGTAAATTGGTATATACACAACTTTGATCTCATTCACATTAGTATTGGTGCTTGTTTGGTGTTTTTTGAACTACTTTTTTTTTTTACAGGAAGACTGAAATTTGATTCAAATTAACGAAAAGAAATTATCAAATTATATAATTTGAGAGAGCAAGTTCTAAGAAATAATAATTCTCTTTAATTCAAGTAATATATTACTCAATACTCTAAAAATGTTTTGCTAACAAATCTGCCAATTTATTTCTATTACTACCAACATTTGATACTTCAAACGTACAGAAAACATATGAGAAAGAGGTAATTCTATATGCCTGCAACTGTATTCGAAATCACCAATAAATCATGACTAATACTCTCTTCCATCAATCACAACTCGCTATATGAGTGAGTAATGATATAAGTTGTGGCACCAACATAGTTCTTTTGANTCAATGTCATTAACACGTGAATATATTATTATAATTCATCTTGCAAATATACACATGTTACACAACATATTATTTTTTTAATAATTTGGCATGATTCACTTCACATTTTAATTGCAATATAACTGTAATACCATATATACTCGCATCTAGCTTTTATTGTGTGATGAAAAAATTCACTTCACGTTTTTTCTATATCAAGTCGGCTAAGTTCTTCTAAAAAAAAAAAAAAAAAAGCTAAAGTTTTTTTTTTTTTGGGAGAAAAAAGGAAAATATATTTTATATAGATCAAACATTTCAGCAAGGAAAAAATAAAACTTTATATATATAGAATCATAGATAGATAGAACCGCATGCGTCTTACGCCAAAGGTTGTCCCACTGCTGAGGAACTGTACAGAGTGCGGCCCTCTGTAACCGTATGATTGGTGTAGTTAATGAGATCCCTTGCTGACCTAATGCTATCGTGCTCTTCTAAAGGAAAACAGTTGTCAATGATTAGCACTATGCATATTTTTTTTTTTTTTTTTTGAATTGAGCACTATGCATATGTTAAGCTTAAGTCAAATTAGATGTTTGATTGAGATTAGGTGATTATAAGTTTACTTTTTTTCCTTCTTAGGTTTTATTTACATTTTTTTATTTCACTTTTTGGAGTGGTTATAGTAACATAAAAAAATTACACAACTTTTTATTATAATTTTGATGTAGCATATTATAAATAATTTCCTATCATTTATTTATGGACTCATCACTTTTTCTTTACTAATTACATTATATCAATCACATTATATCACGTCATAGTTCTAACAAAGAAGTTGTGTAATTTTTGTGTAACTAGACTTTCCCACTTGTTTTCGCTTTTTTTGCATTTTAGCACATTTTTAACTAAAGCTAAATATGCTATTCCATTTGGAAATAGATTATCTAACTTTTTGTTAAAAGTTTTTTTTTTTTTTACTAAAACTAAGATAAATAAAGCTAAAAGCTAAATGAAGTAAGTAGGGGACTTACGTGAAAATAGTAGAAAATAATAATAATAATAAGCTGGCTTATAATCAAGACCCAAATGCTCACTAAAAATGAGTATATGATTGCAATTCTGAATAAGTTCATATATTAATTAGTGGATTAATTATTGAATTTGGCTTAATTAATAACAAATATTAAAAAAAAAAAAAAACTGACAATTCAATAGTTTGGGATGGAAGATTTGAATCTTGGACTTCTATATGTATTAGAAACACTAGAAAATATTTGTTAAGTTTGATTGCAATTCTGAATTATAAAATGACATTACCACCTTGGACAAGTGTCAATCATTAGCACTATGCACATTTCTTAACTACGGGCAAAGTAGGTTATGCCTTTGCTTATTATACTTTATAGACGCAGTAATAGACTAATCACTAATTTTAATTACATTTTTTTATCAGGTGAATTCATCATGTGAAGACACTATTAGTTCGCAAATTCGTATGTAAAAAACTATTTCATACTCTCATCCACTTTATCTAGGTGTCACATGGTCAAACATTATAATATTCATCTACTAAGATTTTCCCCCTAGCTAGGTACATATTTCAGTAACAACTAGATAATTCTTGACCTAACCCCGCACTTTTTGCCTTGCTTGCATTCCCATCTCACTCCTATAATTTTTATATTCCTTCATTGTTGTTATCAAAGCTTATTAGAATCTAGAATAACATTTCCTACAGGCCACATATAACTCATATGTAGGCAATGAGAGCAATAGTGTATAACTATATTATATAGCTAAGCTTTTGATTAAACATAATCATAGTCTAATGTAATAATGTCCCCTAGGTTGGTATCACAGAGACACCCTCATTGGAATGTGACAAATCTAAATAGCCCATAATGGGAAATTGTGGATTAAGAATTCGAATTTATATACTTTAATTACGAATTGCTTACAGCTCTTGCTCAATTAGGTAATTGCTTGTCCAAAATTAGGGTTTGGGTTACCCAAAAAAATTGTCTACGTGTTACTGTTAGCGTTGACCTGCCGAAACATATTAATTTGGTAGATAATCTAAAAAAACAAAGACAAAAAAAACATGTTGTTCGTTTCCGTTGTGAGCTGGTTGATTGCTCCAACAAACTTTGAATAATTACGTGGGCCTTTTGTTTAGTTTGTGTCAAGGACATTTTTTTGAAAAAGAACAGTGTTCACGTAATTTAAGGCTATTTTCAGATACGAGATCCAAGGCTTGTGTGACAGAAGGGCCATTTTTATTATAATAAGCATTCCCGTGCATAATTTTTTTTAATTTATTTATTAATTGAGATTATCAAACATTCAAACCCACCCAATTTTTGTATAGAAGAAATAACACCTGGCCCCTATCAGTCATCGAGAACTTTCCCAAACTAGGTTTTTCTAATTAACCAATTATTTTTTTTTTTTTTAAATCCTAATTAACCTTGTGTTCAGCGTAAGCAATTTGGGACACATGCATATAGAAAAATTTGGGACACGTAGGGCTTAATTTTATTTTATTTTATAATTTTATTTTTTTTATGGGAATGGTATTGACATGAGCCTAGATTCACGAGATTTGAATATGACTACAGTAGATAAGTTCAAAACGTAGAAGTTTTTAATAGGATTTTTCTTTTGGTTGACTTCGCATGTAGATAAGTTCAAATGTTCAATCCATTTCTTACGCATTGATAGCTGATATTGGAGCATAATGCATATATTTGTGCGTTAACAGCAAGGGCATACCCAGGGAAGTTAATCATAGTTGTCAGGTTTTTGGATGCATGATTTGGCCTCTAAATGGCAAGCAGCCATTTCATGAAACAACATTTTATTAATGCTATCTGCAAAAAAAATTCTTGCAGACAAGTGCACAAATTTCATACACGGTTTAAGTTCCACCTCCGAAAAACAATGATACTATGAAATTTGCTCAAATTTGAAGTAATAATGTTAGGGGGTTGTTTCTTTCGCACTGTGTGTGTTTTTATAACTGAAAACGTGGGTTTAACTCATGTTTTCGATCTATAATAACATACTTATACCATGTGAAAAAGAATTTTAATATAACAATAATTTGCATAAAAGTAATGCTAATGATACTATAAATTTTACTACATAGATGATAAAGCTTACAAACTTATTTGTCATCAATTATTCAAAAAAAAAAATCATTAATAGGTTGTTGAAGCCCACTAATCACATTCATTGTCACGTCGGTTTCCAAGTTTTATATAATAAAAGTTTTTGTAGTACCTTTTGCATTATCCATTTGCATAGATTTTTCGCTAGCAATTTCATTTATTTACTGGAAATAAACAAATTATAATTACCAAAACAAAGGACATAAGCAAATTTACAATGGAAAGACCAGCTTATTAGAATATAGCGGCATTCGTGGGAGTAGATTGAACATATAGCCTGGCTTAGTTTCAAAATAACCCAAGCTTGGAGCCATCTGTACACAATTTCCAAACAATGATATTCCCGCAGGAACCCTTACGACCGATTGATGAACATCAAAAGGACAAAAACCATAATAACATAAGGTAAATGTAAATTGCTTCAGGTAATGTCTAGTATTAACATAATGAAAGACAATAAGAAATTGTCAAAAATCAGAATTACTGAATGAGGCTATTTCAAGTTTCAAAAATGACCCTTTTGAGTTGAAAATCCATATCTACATCTATGAAGACATTTCTTTGTCCATAAACAATTCTTCATTATGTGTAGACTATTCTCCATGAGCGTACCTATAGTTTCATATAACATGTTCCAACTTTGGCAGCCAATTTAATTTTCAATAAAATCGGTTTTTCCTGCACAGTTGCTTCCTATTGATCAATTAATAAAGTTACTGGTCTGCGGGCCATCGATTATGACTTAACACCTCCCATAATATGTCCATCGCGTCTCCATTATTACAGATTTAGATGCTAGCTATAAACTTCCCCGTTCTCTATGTTGCAAGAAATCTTTATTTTTATTTTTACTGGTAAGTTACACACGCAGCTAATATGTAAGAACTGCAGAGGAAACTTACCAGGGGAGGAGGCCAGTTGAACTAGAACTCATTAGCCAAGTTGCAAGAAATGTCTACATTGCTTCATTGCCAATTACTGCCCACAATATGATCTTTTCATCATAAGGGCATAACAAAAGGCTGAGATAAAATTTTAAAAATATGGACGATGTCAAAATTTTCATGGTCATTAGCAAAGTTTCATCCAGAGCTCCCATATGTGATTTTTTACAGCAAAATCCCAACTGAACTGATCATATGTTTATCAACTGAAAATACAAAGGAATATGTCCAATTTGATTTTGCATTAAGTTAACATTCGCTCTATAAACAAAATTAAAGAAGATTTAGTTGTGGATCTAAATAAAAGAAGATAGCTTGGGCTCCAAATTAGTAGGTCACAAACAGCCCAGTAAACAACACATAATTTCAATGGCAATAGCCTAACTAATGATATGTTCAAGTTTAATCAACTGAAAATTTGAAAATACAAAGGAATATTTTGAGTTTGACTTTGCATTAAGACAAATTTTTGGTATAAAAACAAATTTAAAGAAGATTTAGTATTGGCCCTTAAATAGTTGGCTAGTTTCTTGTATTACTTATGTATGTTTTCTTTTATTAGCTAGCTGAACTCGCCCAAGAAACTAGTAGACAATGAAAGAAAACTGAGCATGACTTTGTTATCTGATAACAGTGAACTAATACAATTGGTGTAACATTCCGCAAATTTTGCATTGCATGTGAATTGAACTAAGTATCAATTCAAGAATTGTTGAATCAAATGCTCAAAGGAAAAGGAAAAAAGAATACCACGATCAGGTAGGGGTCCACCCATCAAACATTTGATGAAACAGAAGAGATCTTATCCAGAATCTGATCGTGTAAGTTGCCATTAGTCACAAGGATTCCACCTGAAGGATATATAATCCTCCGTCCATCTTTATCTGCAGCAAGATCAACTTGACTCCCTTTCCAGTCAGTAACCTGATTTTTATTCAAATTTATTTATGTCATCAATATATATATTTTTTTGATAGGTAAAAAATTAATAAAATCTTCCTTTATATTGAATTTCTAGATCTTTGTAATTTTAGATGTTAATTGTTTGGTGGGGCTCTTTTTTATTATTTCAATATAATGTACGTTTTTTTTTTTTATATATATAATATATATACACGCATATATATATATATATATATACAATTGCGCACACACACTTATGTACAACGTTTGTCTTCTCACTTTATCTACTCTGTTAGACATGATTACACATTTCTTCCTAAATTAAGTTCCATTAAACTTTTCATATATATAGTTTGAAAACACTATGAATGTGAGAATAACAATGACATTGATGAAAAGAATTCTATTAGCAAATGTTATTATTATTATTTTTTTGGGGTTCAAAAAGTTTGATCAGTTTAGCTTATTTACGGTTTGAAAAGGAGTATTGCATACCTTTCCCCCTGCTTCGAGCACACATATTATGCCCACAGCATGATCCCAAATCTAAATTGTAGATAAGATCAGGAACTAAGTCATACAACCACAATATTTGCAAGAAATTGATATCTAGAAATCAATGTGATACCTTAATGCTTGTTTGAACTTTTCCTGAATGAATATAAACACCAGCCCTACCTGAAGCCACCATTAAATACTTGCATAAGCTGCATAAACCAAAAAGAATGTGTGACATACAAGTTAAAAAATTCACAAATCCATTAACAGGATGGTGTGATGATTCATATTTGATAGGCAGAGCAGAAGTTAAATAGCATACATGGAACAGAATAAGAAATTACGTGCCACAAGTCTTATTGAGATATCTGGACAACAAATCAAAACAGTAGGTCCTTATGACACTGAAAAATTGTAAATTAACTCGCAAAAAGAGTATGCAAGCCCGCTTTCTGCCAAGTCAGGAGCTAATTATCAGGGAGCACCTCAGATTTCAAGTTTAAAAACCAAGAGTAGAAAATACAATTTTTGTTGCATATGCTTTTGCTCTACTAAAGAATGCCAATGGCTTAGGCATTGGGACGTTGAGTGAAACTTAAATCCTTATGGAATTGAAGGCTGGCATTTTATTCCTTAGAAGGAGCAGTTGAGGATCCTAAGTAAAGAGCTCATTAATACAGAACAAAGTACTTAAAGCTCTTATGGTCTTGTTTTGGTACTTTCTTAGCACCAAAACAAGATTAGGAAAAGAGAGAAAAAAATCTAAAATGGTCACTGAAAATAGCAGTCAATTACCCAGTATTCACACCTTGAAATGTAGAATAATTTGATTTATGTTCTTCAAGAACTCTTTAGTTAGCAATATAACCAATGATAGGGCTAATTTGGGAATTTTGTGAAATTTTTGAGAATTTTTGTGGTGTCCCTAGTTTTATTAAGGGATTATTTCAGATTTTCCAAGTTGGGACACCATCTATATCAAGAGTTTACAAACATTTATTTTAGGTTTTTTTTTTTTTTCATTTTAGATATCAGTTGACATTTTGAATTTGGAATTTGGGTTTTATGAGTGAGAGTTTTGGGGATGTAATTGTGTTCTGCTGTAATTCTTGAAGCTACTGAAAAGGCTCCAGGAATGGTTCAAGACATTGAACTTTGAATGAAAATTTTCTTTAACTTGGTGGTGATTCCAAGCCCCTATAGGTGGTGAAGCCTAGGGTTTTGTATTCTGCCTCTTATTTTCTTTTTCTTTTTTCAAATACATTCTGCATTGAACACAAAACAGAGTAAGGAAAAAGGCTGACCATTGAATAAGTGAGCTAAAAGGAACTAGACAAAGACAAGACTTAAAAGATTACAAAAGTAATGGAAGACAGAAACAAAACAACCTGTATTTGTTGAAGCACACTATTGTCAGTATCTCTTTTAAGCCTTTCCTCAAATGAAGTAGAGAATCTTAAATTAGAAAGTTATTCTAAGCCTTAGAGGAACAAATTTTAATAGATGCATTGGTGAGAATGAAAATTACAAAAAACCAGTCAGTATTTCAGTGAAAGCAAGGAAATGTCTATGAGAAACAATTACAAAAGCCTAGAATTAGTTCCAGCATAAAATAAAATAATCAACACTAAGACAGTTTGGATGCATAGAGGGAAGATAAAAGGATGCGTGGAGAGAAGAAGTGAGTGCACAAAAAAGGAACCATAATTTATCAAACAAAAGAAAAACAAGAAAGAGTTTCAAATTAGTCATCATGCATAAAGCAAAGAATAGCATCAACATATGGAAAGAAAGACTTTAACCAGGATGATTCAATAGAAAAATTAAAGAACAAGAAAATAAAGATATAGAACCTAGAAGTTCGCACCTAAGCTTGTTTGGAGTCAACACCAAGCATTAGAAACCTCCAAGAGTTAGCACCTAAGGTTGACTGGAGTTGACAACAGACCATGGAGAACAATTTCAATAGAGATTTTATTTGTCAGAATATTCCCCCTTTCATAGGAGTACAATACTTTTCTCATATGGGAGTGCTAAATCCTAATTCTAACTGACATAGGAAAACTCTAATTGGCTTATATTATTAAATACCCTTGATGTTAAATAAAAATACTAATTAAGTACTAGGACCTAAAATAAAAAATACAGTTGACTCACAAAATAAAATAAAACTAAATAAAAATGAGATTTTTCTTGCACTTCCTGCATCAACCTCTAATTCAAATTCTACATAGGCAACTTGACACTGCAAAACCAAACTTTGGTTATGTAAACACAAGAAATAATCCTCCTATAAACAAAGGCAGCAAATTAAGTCCAATACATGCATGTGTATGTACAGTAGATGTTTTGTTTTGGATCTATGCATTGGTTGATGTTCATGTTGGCAGATAGAAGAACTCTGGCAATGAGTTAGCACCTTCTCGCAACAAATTAGCAATCAGGATTTCAAGTAGAAGCAGGTAAGTAGGAAGACATAGTTTTACTATTAATGAAACAAACATAAACCTTCCACAACATGTGGGCAGAAGAAGAATTTGATTATTCCCAGCACTGTCTGCAATTGTTGTGGCGCTGAATGTTGTTGACAGGGGAAATGAGTCCGATGATTGACTATCAGAAGCACAAAAGCGTGCCTCATGTATTAAGCAACATCCATCTACAAAGCATCTGGTCCAACCATTAATCATTTTGGTTGTGGCATACAGCATATCTGATAACCTCTTTGTCCAAACTCCACAACCAATATGAGCAATCATTATGATACCTGACCCAGCTAAGTTTTTTCTATTTTCCTGGACCTCAGTTGTAGATTCATTGGAAGAATCATACTGCCAGTTAGGGCAACCCATAACACCTAGTACAATCTCTCCTTCAACTACAAGAGCCAAACCTACCTGAAAAAATTAGGGAGTTCCTTGAGCAAAAATCAAGATATTAAGAAGGATACCCTTATAGGGAAAACAACGTACAATTTCCATAAAATGAATATATATCTTTGAAGAATATATTTTGGAACTTTTCTGTATAAATTATAAAAAATCTGTTCAATGTTGTTTATTTGAGACTAGCCCAAATGTTCAATTCCTTCTCTCTTGAAACAGAGAATCAATGAAACAACCATTATAGATAATAGATTGCATATAGAAGTGTTTTCTTAACCTTGTCATCATACAAAACATGCAATTACCCTTTTTTTAGTTTCGGAAATAGAAGTGTTTCTTGGTGAAAGTATCAATCAGCATCTATTTGATCATAGAAACCCACTTCATAGCTACCATCAATGTCCAAGAAGATGACACAAACTACCAATACCACAACAACTGATAATCACATATCCAACCCATTACAAGCATTAATTACAGAAAAGAGTTTTTATTGTCACTGTTCTTGTATCCAAAACCCATTTATTCAAAAGAAAAAAGTTTTATTAAAAAAAAAAAAAAAAACCAACAACAACTATAACAGAAACTATGCTATATGTAATTACAAATGTTATAAGCTCACTATCTATCTTACTTTTTAAATGTAAAGCACTCATAGTTCTTGAAGGATTAAATTTCATACTTCAGTCTTGAAATGATAAAAGCTATTATATCAACAAGTTGATTCTATTCTATCCACCAGCTGAACAGAATTCAAAACTTCATTTTCATGCACATATCTTATTATAACTTCTGATTTAAATTCAACTTAGTTTTACTCATGGTTTTAAAGACCATATTGGACTAGTTAGTCTGACTGGATCAACCACAAAGCGGGATCTATACTGGTCCAGTCCACATTCAAAAACCAGAAAAGGTCAAAAACTGATCAACTGGCAGTTCAACTGCCAAAACTGCAAACCAAAATTAGTTTCGATCAATCCTGACTTTCTTTTAATGTGTTTGGATGAGCTTATCTTCATCAAATTATTTTGTTTATTATGTAAGAGAACAGTTGTACCTTGAAAAAAGTGATGCTTTACATTCCATTTTAAGATGGAAATGAGCTGACCCAAACAGATGCAAGCAAATATTTCACAAACTTTAGAGCAACCTTTCTAAATTAGAAAGACTAACCACATATAAGGCCTCACTTCCTTTTAGAAATCCTCGTGTGCCATCTATGGGATCAAGTACCTGCATTGAGTTAACACCTCAATAGAAGTAAATAAAGTAAAAATCCAACCAAAATGCATATTATGAAGTCAAAAACTATGAAATTAATTAACACCTAAAAGGCCATAAAAGAGACTAAACTGAGAACCCCTTTCTGATAAGAAGCAGAATGTACCCTTAACCCACACTCATAGATCATATCATCATACAAGTTGCAAGTCAAGGAGTCCACAGATATATACCAACTAACACAAGCATGCAGGGTGAGTGATCATCCCAAACAGTATAAGAACTCGTTAAACCAACCCAATATGTGGCTGTCTTGGTTCCAAAGGTAAAAGCTTCCTTCCCTCCTCTGTCAATTGCCTTGAGCACGTCATCATGCGTCCATGGCTTATCTTCAGCACTTGCTTGACGAGTTACTGCCTTTACCACAGGATCTTCTAGATTATTTGAACGTACAAAGGCAGAGTCCTCTTCAGCCACCAAGGGAATAGAAGGGAACAGTTTGCCCAATTCTGTCACCATAATCACAAAAGGCAAATCAGTCATGCTTGGATTCTAGACAAAGAATTTTAAGATATCAACAAGTAAAAAATTTCTTTGACTTGGAGATTGCTTATTAGACAATCATATTATTCTTTTCTTATTAATACATTGTTTGATGAGCATTACAAATAGCACAATTTATGGTTATGTCACTCTCCAGTGTAAATCGCACGACGCTCTAAGACTTGTGATATGAGGCAAGGTGATGCCTAACTTAAGCAATATGCCCCTGTTTCTTCTCTCAGGGCTCTTTGTGCTTACGTTTATTGCTAAATCCACAGTCATAAGATGACAGGCTTAATATTATCATAGGGTCTGGTCTGTTGACTCTGTTCAGAATAACATTGCAATAATGACGCACCGAAGCAACATTTGCAATATTTGATAAACTCCCTAGTCCAAATGTGCATCAAATGGTACCATCATGAATAACCATCAATAAGAAATCATGATCACGAGTCAACATGTTTAACAGTCAAAGTGCAGGTTCAATTAGCTGGCATGGAGTAATTTTAGGGACATGAATATTAATCCACGCATATCAAATGTAGGAAATTTTACTCTTTCCATTTTGCCCACAAGTGCTCCAACATTGACAATAAAAAAATTTTAAATTCCAATTTTAAAACTAAGGTGATTACAAAATACCTTTATTTTTTTTGGGGGTATTGATAATGTAGAATTTAATCCCTATGGTGTCCACTTCATGATGATTGATCTTATTATCAGGCTAAGACACCAATTTTTGTATTCACACAAAACCATTCATGCAAGGACACCCAAAAAAAAAAATCAATGGTCTCTTCATATAATGTATCATAAATAAAATTTTCAATTAATAACAAGTATAAACAAACAAAAAGTCATAAGCAATGAGCATTTTCAGATAGCTACCCAAACTGACCAGAGCCTGCACCCCAAAATCTGCAACCGTGACCGGAGTCTGATCATTCTTTTCAAAAATCCGTCCATCACTCGAAAACAAAGATGATTTCACCTAAAAAAAAATTATAAATTACAATTTAATGACCATAAATAAAATCAATTAAAGAATAAGAAAAATAATAAACCAAAAAGTATTGTATGGTTCCCTAGAAAGTGTTAAAAAGAAAACAAAAAGTCTAATTCTCACGTCATTATGTAGAGCTTTTGAATTCTTTGATCCACATAATTTAAAATTTTTAAAAATAACAATAATAACAACAAGAACAATAACAAACACACACACACACACACAGAGCATCATATGGACCAGCATTTTTTCACAATAGAGTACTTGCTTCCAAAACCAATAATTTGCATTGTAGAAAAACAAGAAACAAGACGCAATAGAAGAAGCAGCAAAAAACGATTCAGAATGTTGCAACTTGTTTTTCCTTTCTGGCATTTTCTCAGTAACCAAACGGGCAATTAAGGAAGAGAGTAGAGAAAGGAAATTACGTCGACACAAAGATGACAAGCTCTCTCAACTACATCCACAGCAGCTTCGAGCTCTCTGTAATACTTTGCTTCCTGAATCGGAAATGGCAGACTCGCCCTGCAAAATTCACCAAACTATTCAAATTTTGTTTTTTCATATTTCTTTTTATAGAAAACAAATAAGTACTAGTAGTTAGCATAGTAAAGCAGAAGCTATATATATGTATGTATGTGAGGGGAGGAATAGAGTGCAGAGACCTTACAGTAAAGAGTCGTGCGCGACTGAGTGGAGAGGTAGTAGTGGTAGTGGATCTGCAACGATGGTGATGATGAGTGTGGATGAATCGGACGGCGGGGAATGGAGGAGCGTAGTAGAGGAGATTCATGGATGGAGTTTTAACGGTGGAGATTGTTGGATAGTGGAGGCGAGTCAGTGATAGTAGTGGCCACTGGGGAAGTGTAGGTGCTTGCTTTGGCTTGGAGTGTTTGCGGAGTTGAGAAGAGCGGAACGGGAGGGGGAGGAAATCTTAACGGTCCTTTTGGGCGCACTAGTTGGTTGGTTGGTTGGTTGGTGAGATTGGATATTATGCTAAATTCACACGTGTGGGATGAGGTTCAGCTAATTAACTAAAGGCTACGTTTGGTCAAAGGGAAGAGGAGGGAAGAAAATATGTGATTTTTTAAGAGAGTTTTAATATAAAGTGTCCTATCTTTGTCATCAGATTAAGACACCAAAGAATTTATCAATTGAGATAACTAGAACTCATAAAAAATATGTGTTTGAATGTGTTGATATCCATTTTCGTGACACATTCTAATTCAATCGAGCCTGACCTTGTTATGGGCCTAATTTACATGTGTGTATGTGTATATATATATATTTTTAAGCTTATCTCAAGCCTATGTGACATATTGAGAAAATTGAGGAAGTGTAGTTTTAAGGATATGAGTCGGTTTCTTTCGAACCTTTTCCATGAGTCCAACTTATACATGCTACTAAGTGAGCAAGGGGTGGTAGCACCTTAGGCTCATGGAAGATGTCTTATACCTAAAATTTTCACCCCAAAAAAGTTTTTATGCTTTAACTTACTGTAACCCAAAGTTTCTGCCCGAACCCAATTTTCCCTTTAAAATAGTTGACTCTCATTGGCCAACTCCAGCTGCTAGCCCCTCACTTAAGTGAGCCTCTTAATAGTTTGAAACAACTGAAAATGGGGAGCCAATGGGGGTTTAGTCAAGCATTTCCCTTAATGATAATAAAAGTAAGCCAACCCTTTTATCCAAACAAAAGCCAAACTAAACCAATTTAGCAACTTGGAAGTCCATAGCCTTATCTTTTAGCCTAAAAACTAGTTACTAAGAACACCCAAAACTCAATACAAAAGCCCACAATTAGATTCAAAACAAAAGAACTACGTTTTACTCTGAGAGCAACACCCCAAGTTCAATACAAGAGTCTCTCTTCAGCTAAAAAAACCAATGAACCATGTCTTCCTTAGAGCGCTGAAACTTTATAGGGAAAGTCCATTCATCTAGCTAACATCCTCACAATTCTAAAGTTTAAAGGTGGGAATATGGGTACAGGGGACCTTCCCTTTCTTCCTCACAGCCTCTCTCAATTTCTTCTTCTCTCTAACTGTGGGTCGAAGTTTCAGACTTGTGTACATTTTTTGCATTGTCTTGTATTTCAATTATAGCATTTTGATTTTTTTTCTTGTTAAAACACCATTAGTCTTTTGTTCATTATAAATTTAGAATTGTGGGCTTGATTATCCACAAATATACATTTCTAAAGAATCCAAGGGGTGAATTGGGCTAATCTTGCATTTTTGGCCCTTGTCACAAAAATGTCCCTGACAAAATGTAAAAGAGATGAGAAATAAAAGAAATGCAATGTATTTTACAATTTTATCCTTTTAATTTATAAAGAAATAACTATATAAATGTAATTTGACACAGAGTCAAAACTTTTTAGGGAGTAATAGTAATTTTATGGATTCGGGGGAAAAGTTTAAAATAAAAACTTGGTGGGATCTATAGAAATCTTTCTCCCTTTTATTCTCTTCTAACTAAACAAATGACAATGGCCAATGGGTCTTTTCTCTTCCCCCCCCACCCTGAACAAAAGGGGAAATTAGCTATAATTTTCAAACAATATAATTAGTTGGCAATATTTTCACACTATATTTTTTACTAGCATCTCGAGTTTGAGAGACTCGATTTTGACCTATAAATCGAGTCTCAAATACTCAATTTTCATGGTCTAATCACGTTTGATGTGGCATCTTTTTTCACGTGATGACCACTTGAAAATCGAGTTTCTAAGACTTGATTTATAAACCAAAAAAATTTTAAAAATTGATAAGTCTCATGCGCTGCCTCACCTCATCGGATCAGATTAGATCAGAGAGAGAGAAAGACCAGATCAGATCAGATTAAAGAAAGAGAGAGAAAGAGTCAGATCAAATTAGGGAGAGAGAGAGAGAGAAAGAGCTCGCCACGCGACCCCAGGTCGCTGCGACCAGCAACCTGGGGTCGTGCGGCCTGGGTCAGAGTGACCTGGGGTCGCATGGCCTGGGTTGCTGCGGCTTGGGGTCTCCGCGGCCTAGGTGGTTTGGGTCGCCGCAGCCTGGGTCTGATTTCTGGCTTCTTTTTTCTCCTTCGGCTTCTTTCCTTCTTCTTCGCCTTTTTTTTTCTTCTTCTGCAACTGATTTCTGATTTCTTCTTTTTTGCTGGGCTGTTATATGCTTATAAATTGAGTCTTAAAAACTCGATTTCCATGTGTACACCACGTGGCAAAAGTGCCAACTCAAACCCGATCAAAACATGAAAATTAACTTACAAAAACTTGATTTATAGGCCATAAATTGAGTCCCTTAAACTCGAGATGCTAGTAAAAAAATATAGTTTGAAAATATTGTTTACTAATTATATTGGTGTAATTTCCCCTTTTGTCCCCCCCCCCCCCCCCTTTTCATGTGAACGACTTACTTTGGATGTTGAAATATAGCACTTCATTGAACTCTTTAGAAATTGAAGACAACCATCAAAATCTTTGCAATTTAATTGTCATTTTTATAACAAATTGGAACTTAACCCAATTAATGAAGCCACGTTCTATTTGGGGATTTTATACGGAATGAAAGGCTAACGTGTTACATTTCAAAATCAATAGAATTATAATTCTCTAAAAACCTGTCTCAAATTATTGTTGAGTTGGATGCTCTTGTGGTGGTTTTTTTTTTTTTTTTTTTAGTTAATATTCATCCTAAGTTGTTGGCTTTGGTTGATGACTGCATATCACTGTTGCGAAGCATACCTAATTCTCAAGTCTCTTCTCAAAAAAAGAAAAAGAAAAAGAAAATAAAATAAAATAAAACTTCTCAGGT
Organism: Quercus suber; assembly: GCF_002906115.3. Lineage (NCBI taxonomy): Eukaryota > Viridiplantae > Streptophyta > Magnoliopsida > Fagales > Fagaceae > Quercus > Quercus suber. The sequence continues at coordinate 448,592 of NW_027069726.1, read as the reverse complement.
TCACCATGTTTTTGGAGTAGAAAATAGAAGTGTTGATGCCCTGGCTAGTTTGCGGTGATCTCAAATTGAGGATTTTGTTATCTTTTTACCCTAGACCCTATTAGGGGTGTTTTGTAATGGATAGTTCTGTAGTATCTTGCACTTGCCTCTTTTCTACTATTTAGGTTGCTTTATATACATCCCCTTTTTACCCAAAAAAACTTAATATCTAATTTAGAGAAAATTTAATGGATGCCTTGAGGACATTGGTTTAGAAAATATTTTTAGAAACTTTTTATGCGAAAATAAAAAAGCAATTGGGTTTTTTGACATTTTTTTAAAAAATATTTTTCATAAAAATTGTATCAAAACTTTCTTAAAATACTCCATTAGCAAAAGCCCTAAGGGCATCTGTTAACTGGGAGAAATTATTAGGTTCACCAGGAAGATTACTGAAATGGTCCTCCCAATCAATGAAATGATATCACCTATGCAAATGTGTGAGTTAGCTTTCTAATCATCATAAAAAAAAAACAAAATAATAAACCACCAGGTGATGTCACACTTGCATGAATAACAACATTTTATTGGTTGGGAAGATCACTTCAGCAGTCCTCCGGTAGATCTAATAATTTCTCGTTAACTGGGTTCTTTAATTTATTACTTTTAAAACTATGGTTTAATTTGCTAAACCCATAAAGTATAAGGCTTTAAATATTATTTTCTTATTTAAGTATTTTTAATGTTAGAAAACCCATAAAACATAGCACATTTATTATATTGTGTTTACTTTTTAAGAAATTTTATATATGAATAAGATGTTTTGTAATTTTTCATAAGTAGTAATGCTACAATCACAAATTATTTTACAACATTTTTATAAACTATTGATGTGACAAATTCTTACTAGTTATAATATGGGTCCACCACTAACATCATATTTTTATTTACCAATAACTATTTGAAAAATGCTAAAGCCATATCAACAGTTTATAAAATATTGTAAAATAGTTTGTGTTTGTAGCATTACTCATTTTTCATAGTCAAAATTCAATGTATAATTCTCATGAAGTAATTTTTAATAATTAGATATCCTCAAAGTACTACTAATGTTGATTTCTATTAAACTCATAGAATGATTTATAATAATTTTAAATTATAGATTAATCATCTGTGTCAATTAAACAGTAAAGGTTAACTTGAAAATAATATCAAATTATAGGCTCTTTTGTATATACAACACTGTCGGTTTCTTTGAAGGGATGTCGTTGAAGTACCCGATGTCTCTCCTCGGAGCGCACCCCCGACGGAGGAGACGTGCGAATTCATGTCACGGGCGGTGCTCGAGTGTTGCCGTCTCCAACGGCCAACGCTCGTGAGGGTTGGAGAGAATCAATGGAACATCACGGGGGAGGGCGTCCCGGAGCCCCTGCATCTGCTCCTTGCTTTGTTCAAGCTCCGCCACTCCGAGAAAGGAGTTGTTGGTGGCCTTGAAGCGAGCCAGCCTCAGCCCCTTTCTGCCCTCTAGCTAGTTCTAGGACGGGTCCACCTGGGCCTCTGATTGTAGAATTAGCGTGTAAATTTGTTTGTAAAACACGCCTGCCTGAGCCTCTGATTGTATTTTGTACTTTTCTATTTATGAAATAATATAAAGCTTTCTCCCTTTGCTGTTGAATCTTCCACTTTCCTGCGATTTTTTTTTTTTTTGATTCGTTGCCAACCTACTGTAAAACGACCACTTAGAACAATTGTCTGCCGCGCCGGCCAGCGCACTAATCCTTCCCACAGACGGCGCCAATTGTAGGGACTCAACCTGGATTGGACCCAGAATATGAATGGGTTTTCAGCCCAACAAGCAAAACAATAAATTTTTAGAGAATGGATCGAAGGTTTAGGCGCTGACTGGCATTCACGAAGCATGAACTCTTTTCTTTTGTTAAAAAAAATACTTAGAACTATTTACAACTGGGGGATGCTTCTCGGCCATAGTCGAGGAGACCTTTTCTTCTTTCTTTTTTCCCCCTTCTCTTTCTTACTTTACTCGCTCCTCTTATATAGTCTTCATCGTCCTATCTCGTTCTTCCATCTGTTGATCATCCATTCACCTTTCTTCTGATCGTCTGTCCCATCAGAGGCCTTATCAGCACTTAAGTGGTTCACCCTGATCAACGTCGCCCTGCTAAGGGGTTATATCCTCATTAATGCGGCCAGAGGGGTTAGGTGAATGCATTAAGTGTGGAGGTGACAGCTTGCTCTGGGCTTGTCCCTTCCCAAAATTATCCTTAGTATGCCGAGGACGAAGAGGTCCTCGGCGTAGATCCAAAAAAGAGTCTTTCTCTAATTCAGCCTCGGATGGTCATCCTTCCTCGGCGTAGGCCTTGGGCCTACTACACGATGGGCTGAGGCTATCAGGCCCACGGGCCCCACAATATTCTATTGATATATTTCTTTATATGTTATAATCTTCATTGTAAAATAGAAAGAAAAGTTTTCCTTTTTTTTTTTTTTTTTTTTTTTTTAAATTCAGAGGTTAAAAAAAAAAACAATAATAACAAAAATGAATTATATAAGTACAAGTTTTAATTGAAGAGACAAAATTACAACAAAAAATAAAAGTTACCTTTCAAAAGTATTAAGGAGGCAAAGTCTTTAAGTAACAATTTATTATTTTTCATAAAAATGCGTGTATATAGAATAAATTTTGAAAAACTTATAAAATAAATTATATAATTTGATTTTTATTTTTTTTAGAATATTAGTATTTTAACACACACACGGGGAGAGGGGAGAATGTTTTTTAAAGAAACTTACAGT